>NC_140399.1:12192500-12197500 GCF_056956725.1 Heliconius melpomene rosina
CCCGGCCAATGCATTCTATTTAATTTTCCTCACAGGCAGCCACGTAGTGCTTGCTTTTCACCAGGGACAGAATACCCTCTTCAGCATTAACCACAAGCTCGAAAAAAAAACCCGCCCGCTATAGAGGCATAGCAACGAAGATTTAGATGCGTTTGCACGTATTGGATAATTGGAGTTGAATGTATTATTTCAGCGCGATATATTTGGTTTCATATTTTTTGCAGTAGTTATTAGTAGGTAGGTTTTTGTTTATAATTTCTTCCGTTTAAAAATAGTCATTTAAATATATTTAAAGAAGTACTTGAAAAGATTAGTAGCAAAAATTTAAAATTACGGTACCTACTAAAAAATCCTTGCTGTGTAAAACAATTGGAAAATCCTTATTGAAACTACGAAAATGCGGGTTGCATTAGAGTTTAATTAATTTTCACATTATCTTAAGTGCTTTGCAAACATACATTATATGAATAATCCAGTAGTAAAAGCGGGCGAAGCCGCAAGGGGGTCGCTAGTATATATATATATATAAAAGGACTTGCGCTGTTACCTCACTGACACTGAGGTAACAGCGCACGCAGGTACCGCGGTAAATTATTTAGGGATGAATTCTAATAAACTATTAAACATATGTTTAATGAAATATTTTTAAGACGACTGTCTAAATTTAAAATTTTATAATAATCGGTGGCGTTTTAAACATTTTTCCATACAAACAACTTTCAACCCCTTATTTTTGCACCCTTAAGGGAAGAATTCTAGAAAACTATGAAACATGTGTTCAATTAAATACTTTTAAGAGTCTGAATTTCAAATTTTATAAAAATTGAACAACGGTCAACGAACTTTATAAGAAGGCATAAAAGACAGTCCGTAAGAATATTAAGGGAACTACTAACCGTTTAAATAAAAACACTTCAAAATAATTATATTCATTACGGAAATTGTGCGTAGCTCCTTACGCAGTGTACTTTTTATTTAATCATTCTATAGTTAGAAATTTAGATTTTTAAAAGTATTCAATTGAACACGTGTTTCATGGTTTTCTAGAATTCTTCCCCTAAGGCTGCAAATAAGGGGTTGAAAGTTTGTATGGAAAAATCTTTAAAACGCCACCGATTATTATAAAATGTTTAATTTAGATAGACTCTTAAAAATATTTAATTGAACATGTGTTTCATGGTTTTCTACAATTCACCCCCTAAGGGTGCAAATAAGGGGTTGAAAGTTTGTATGGAAAAATCTTTAAATCGCCATCGATTTTTATAAAATCAGAAACGGTGGTGGTGGTGGTGGTGGTGGTGGTGGTGGTGGTGGTATTGGTGGTGGTGGTGGTGGTGGTCGTGGTGGTGGTGGCGGTGGTATTGGTGGTGGTGGTGGTGGTGGTCGTGGTGGTGGTGGCGGCGGCGGCGGCGCCGGCGGCGGTGGTGGTGGTGGATGCGGTGGTGGTGGTGGTGGTGGATGCGGTGGTGGTGGTGGTGGTGGTCGTGGTGGTGGTCGTGGTGGTGGTGGTCGTGGTGGTGGTCGTGGTCGTGGCGGTGGTCGTGGCGGTGGTGGTGGTGGTGGTGGTGGTGGTGGTGGTGGTGGTGCTGGTGCTCTTGGTCACGGTGTTCACTCCCCATCAACTCTCATTCACCATTCCACCCGGCCGTCCGTCTGTCAGTCGGCACGTCCCGAGTGTCGCGACCGTCGCTCTGTACATATGTGAGGTGTCGACGAGCCAAACGTATGAGCGTAGTCGACCCTCCACGGAGGTTTTGTAGTAGTATTCGTGTGTTACTATAACGCATAAATACACACAACACACCCATACCACACATAATATTGTGGTGTTGTACAGTGTCGGTCGACGGGCGCGCGCGTGCGGTTGGTTATGTTTGTTGTGGGGGTTTGTTGTGGGGCTCTCTCGCTCTTCTTGTGATTAGTAGTCACAGTTTTGCGTAGAGTGTCTCGCGTCTCTCCCCATTACGGGCATCAACGCCGCACGATTTGCGTTGTTCGTATATCAACTTTGATACATTGTTATATCGATGTTTGTTCAGCGACCGTTCTAATACCAGTGTGCGCGGCCACCCTTTGCGGGGCGACACGTTCCTTTAAAATTGGCCACGATCTCTCCAACACCGAGCGTTGATTTGTATACACAACATGTTCACGCTCATGTTAAACGAGAGATTATGAGAGTGTGTTGTGTGCGTTTTGCGACCGTTGTCGCTGCGCACGCATCAAAGATCTCGTCAGAGAACGTTCAGTACTGCGACCGAGCACCGGCACACACCGCCACCGCTTTCGTCTTCGTTCTAACCGACGACGGCGTCTGCGCGTGCGTTGTGCGGCGCGCGCGTCGTGTGTAATATCGGAGCGGCGATAGTTTGCGCGCGAACCGACATGCATTCATTCATTCATTCATTTGTTTGTTTGTTTGTTTGTGTGTTATCGCTCGTCGCGTAAGCTTTCAAAGTTCAAAATTTATTATAATTTTATTTTTTAAAAGTCATCGCGACGCGTCTCTCGACGCCCGCGTTCGACGTTTAACAAAATAAATAAAACAACGCGAGAGTTAGCGATGTTGTTATTGTTAGCTCCCTGGTTGATCCTGCCAGTAGTTATATGCTTGTCTCAAAGATTAAGCCATGCATGTCTCAGTGCAAGCCGTATTAAGGCGATACCGCGAATGGCTCAATATATCAGTTTTGGTTCCTTAGATCTTACTCAGTTACTTGGATAACTGTGGTAATTCTAGAGCTAATACATGCAATCAGAACTCTGACCAGTGATGGGATGAGTGCTTTTATTAGATCAAAACCAATCGACGGAGGGCTTCGCGTCCGAAGTCGTTAATTTTGATGAATCTGGATAACTTTTGCCGATCGCATGGTCAAGTACCGGCGACGCATCTTTCAAATGTCTGCCTTATCAACTTTCGATGGTAGTTTCTGCGACTACCATGGTTGTCACGGGTAACGGAGAATCAGGGTTCGATTCCGGAGAGGGAGCCTGAGAAACGGCTACCACATCCAAGGAAGGCAGCAGGCGCGCAAATTACCCACTCCCGGCACAGGGAGGTAGTGACGAAAAATAACGATACGGGACTCTTTCGAGGCCTCGTAATCGGAATGAGTACACTTTAAATATTTTAACGAGGAACAATTGGAGGGCAAGTCTGGTGCCAGCAGCCGCGGTAATTCCAGCTCCAATAGCGTATACTAAAATTGTTGCGGTTAAAAAGCTCGTAGTTGCATTTGTGCGCCGCGCTGTCGGTGCACCGCATCCGCGGTGATACTGACACGTCTGCGGAGCATATCGTCGGTGAGCCGGCGGTAAAACGCCGGTTCAATATCAAAATCCTATCGCGGTTCTCTTCGGTGAGTGTCGAGATGGGCCGACAATTTTACTTTGAACAAATTAGAGTGCTCAAAGCGGGCTCAAAATGCCGCTTGAATATTTCGTGCATGGAATAATAGAATATGATCTCGGTTCTATTTTGTTGGTTTTCAGAACTCCGAGGTAATGATTAATAGGGATAACTGGGGGCATTCGTATTGCGACGTTAGAGGTGAAATTCTTGGATCGTCGCAAGACGAACATCAGCGAAAGCATTTGCCAAAGGTGTTTTCATCAATCAAGAACGAAAGTTAGAGGTTCGAAGGCGATTAGATACCGCCCTAGTTCTAACCGTAAATATGTCGTCTAGCGATCCGCCGACGTTAATACAATGGCTCGGCGGGCAGCTTCCGGGAAACCAAAGATTTTGGACTCCGGGGGGAGTATGGTTGCAAAGCTGAAACTTAAAGGAATTGACGGAAGGGCACCACCAGGAGTGGAGCCTGCGGCTTAATTTGACTCAACACGGGAAATCTCACCAGGCCCGGACACCGGAAGGATTGACAGATTAACAGCTCTTTCTTGATTCGGTGGGTGGTGGTGCATGGCCGTTCTTAGTTGGTGGAGCGATTTGTCTGGTTAATTCCGGTAACGAACGAGACTCTAGCCTGCTAAATAGGCGTCGTCATTTAGGTGTGCGCGATTTCGGTCGCGCAACTCACTGGCGACGTATTAAAATTCTTCTTAGAGGGACCGGCGTCTTCGAGCCGCACGAGATTGAGCAATAACAGGTCTGTGATGCCCTTAGATGTCCTGGGCCGCACGCGCGCTACACTGAAGGAATCAGCATGTTCTCCCTGGCCTAGAGGCCCGGGCAACCCGTTGAAACTCCTTCGTGCTGGGGATTGGGGTTTGCAATTATCCCCCATAAACGAGGAATTCCTAGTAAGCGCGAGTCATAAGCTCGCGTTGATTACGTCCCTGCCCTTTGTACACACCGCCCGTCGCTACTACCGATTGAATGATTTAGTGAGGTCTTCGGACCGACACGCGGTGGCTTCACGGCCGTCGGCGTTGCTGGGAAGTTGACCAAACTTGATCATTTAGAGGAAGTAAAAGTCGTAACAAGGTTTCCGTAGGGGAACCTGCGGAAGGATCATTAACGTGTTTGTGTGTTGTCGAAATACATCACACATAACAAAGATATATGATTATACAAAAAAAAGGCGATGAGAGCGAAAGCGCCCGCGCAACATTTTCGACGAAAAGACAACAAATCGAGAGCGTACGACGGTGCATCGCGTCGCCACAGAGCGGAACAGTGTCGCCGGCGCGCGCGCGCGCGCGCGCTCCCTGCAAACTTGCTGGAACGTGTGCACGTGTGCGTGCGGGGTGGTCGGCTCGGCGAGCCGGCGGTGGAACGCGATCGACGCAGACCGGTGAGAATCCGCGCCGCGAGTCGATCGCACCGCTGCTGACAGGCTCGCCGCTATACGAGTCCACACCACCATAGGCGTATACTTTTCGCTAGTCGGCGACGAGATGATGTCGTGTGTCGTCCTCGTCGATACTGCGGGGGCGGTCGTTCTCCGCTAAACTATATAATGCGGTCGGACGGGGGACGGACGGACGTCGCGCCGCGGCGGCAGTCGAGAGCTCTACGTTTGCCCGTATTGCGA
>NC_140399.1:12202500-12205000 GCF_056956725.1 Heliconius melpomene rosina
TCATGGAGGCGGTGAGGTCCAAGACCAGTAAGCTTAACAAGGAGGAAATCGCTTGCATTGGTGCCAACACCGAGCGACTGACTGCCATCGTGGGCCTGCTGGTTGCCCGAGTAGCCGCTGCAGAAAGGAGAGCCGAGGAGGCGCAAAAAGGCGCACCAGCACTAGTCGGATTCGTTCCCCCTCCCCAGGAGCCACCATCGCAGAGTTATGCGACCACGCTCAAGCTGGGGAGAAGTCAGGAGACACGATCCGTGCCAGCGCGCCAGGGACCGGCCGTAGCGGTCTATCCCGCGGAAGACCAACGTGAGAAGCTGAAGACCGCTGCGGACACTAAGCTGGTTCTCAAGACCTCGGTGCAACCAGCGAAGATAGGAATTACTATTGACAGCATTCGGCCATGCGGAAACGGAGGTGTCATTGTGCAGACCGGGTCGGCCAAGGCAGCGGAGGCGTTAAGAAAAGCCATCCCCCCCACCCTACGGGCAGCGGAGCCCAAGGACAGGATGCCGCTCATCTCCTTGTCCGGGGTTGAGCACACCGAACGATTTGAGGACATTGTGGAATCCCTACATGAACAAAACTTGGCAGACACAACCTGGAACCTGGCCTCGCTGGAGAAAGAATTGAAGCCGCTTTTCAGGAAGAAGCGAGCTGGAAACCGGTGCATGTGGGTCTGCCAGGTGTCGCCAGCGCTCCGCAAGCACCTTATTGGGATCGGACGAGCATACATAGGGTGGGAGGTCGTCGAGATCAACGACTACCTGGGGGTAACCTGCTGCCATAAATGCCAGCAGTTTGGCCACCCGCAGAAGTACTGCCGATCGCAAACAACCACCTGTGGGCGTTGCGGGGAAGACGGCCATGACAAGGGGGAGTGTAGGGCCGCCAACGCCTGCTGCGCCACGTGTAAAAAATTTGGGAGGAAGGACGCCATCACACACGCCACAAACGCCAGTGACTGCCCGGCGCGTCGTCACGCGGAGGATAGGGAGCTCCAAAGAATAAATTATGGATAGCAACGCCAAGGGGTTTAGGTTCGGGCAGCTTAACCTGCAGGGGTCCAAGGCAGCCACGCTGGAGGTGCCGGCCATCGCTGCTGAACTGGCACTGGACTTAGTGCTGATCCAGGAGCCTTACGCCCAAAAGGACAGAACAGAGGCGTCACGGGGGATGCTACTCCCATCGGGCGACTGTAGCATGGTGGCAGTGTATCTTGGCAGGAATGATGTCGCCTGCTCGGTGCGGGAGGACCTGTGCACAAGCCATTGCATGGTGGTCCATGTGTGTTTGACCCCGCCAGCGACATCCATCTACGCGGTGAGTGCGTATTTTCAATATTCGCACGAGATAGGCCCGCACCTACATCACCTCGGGCGAGTGCTAGAAGCGCTAAAGGGGCGACGGATAGTGATCGCGGCAGATACCAATACGCACTCACCGATGTGGCACTCCCTCCCCAGGCACTACATAGGCCGGGGGAGCGCGGTCTCGCGAAGAAAAGAAGAGCTTGAGGCCTTTATTATAGGCAGAGGCCTCCGGGTGGAGAACCTGCCCGGGGAGCCACCCACGTTCTCCACTGAAAACGGGGAATCTAACATCGATGTAACACTGACGTCGGGGAATGTTCGTCTGGGCTGCTGGCGGGTCAACACGGGGGCCAGTTCCAGCGACCATAGACTACTAACTTTTGGACTGCAGGAGCGGAACATCAGCGCAGCAACCGAAAAGGGAACACCGGAGGGACCAATCAGGTTTCGGGAGCGCGGTGTGGATTGGGATCGCTTCCAATCGATGATCCACGATAGAGTAGGGCGCATAGATTGGATGAAACCGGCAAGTGAGGTATGTAAGGAGTTTACCAACATTGTAACGCGAACGGCCATGGAATGTCTGGGCATGTGTGCGGAAGGGAAGCGAAGCAGGGGATATGAATGGTGGTCACCCACATTAGATTCTATGCGCAGGAAAAACAACCGTTTGCGTAAAACGTGGCAGTCGATTAGGAAGAGAGGGGTTGAGGCCGCAGAAGAGATCGCTAGGTTGAGATTCCACTCTCACCGCAGAAGATATAGGTGTGCGATAGTGGATGCGCAGATGGACTTTTTCCGCGAGCTTGCAAACACAGGCAACCACGACCCGTGGGGACTAGCCTACAGAGCCGCTTGCGGGAGGCTGAGACCTCCCCCCAACGTTATCTACGGCATCAAGCTTGCGGAGGGACATGCGGGAGACACAGAGTCTGCCATGCACAATATGGTGCGGTCACTTTGCCCTGACGATAATGCGTCTTCGGACACGATTTACCATCGTCAGGTCCGGTTGTTGGCGGCCTGTACTCCCGCTGGTGCTGACGCGCTACCACTACCGTACAGTGATCTGGAGAGGATAGTCAAGGGTCTCCCGAACACAGCACCGGGTATCGATGGGATCACTGCTCGCATGGTAAAACATGTGTGGCTATCAGCTGGCTCCGAGCTGACGCGTGTTTTCGAACTATGCG
>NC_140399.1:12210000-12215000 GCF_056956725.1 Heliconius melpomene rosina
GGTCGTGGCGGTGGTCGTGGCGGTGGTGGTGGTGGTGGTGGTGGTGGTGGTGGTGGTGGTGGTGCTGGTGCTCTTGGTCACGGTGTTCACTCCCCATCAACTCTCATTCACCATTCCACCCGGCCGTCCGTCTGTCAGTCGGCACGTCCCGAGTGTCGCGACCGTCGCTCTGTACATATGTGAGGTGTCGACGAGCCAAACGTATGAGCGTAGTCGACCCTCCACGGAGGTTTTGTAGTAGTATTCGTGTGTTACTATAACGCATAAATACACACAACACACCCATACCACACATAATATTGTGGTGTTGTACAGTGTCGGTCGACGGGCGCGCGCGTGCGGTTGGTTATGTTTGTTGTGGGGGTTTGTTGTGGGGCTCTCTCGCTCTTCTTGTGATTAGTAGTCACAGTTTTGCGTAGAGTGTCTCGCGTCTCTCCCCATTACGGGCATCAACGCCGCACGATTTGCGTTGTTCGTATATCAACTTTGATACATTGTTATATCGATGTTTGTTCAGCGACCGTTCTAATACCAGTGTGCGCGGCCACCCTTTGCGGGGCGACACGTTCCTTTAAAATTGGCCACGATCTCTCCAACACCGAGCGTTGATTTGTATACACAACATGTTCACGCTCATGTTAAACGAGAGATTATGAGAGTGTGTTGTGTGCGTTTTGCGACCGTTGTCGCTGCGCACGCATCAAAGATCTCGTCAGAGAACGTTCAGTACTGCGACCGAGCACCGGCACACACCGCCACCGCTTTCGTCTTCGTTCTAACCGACGACGGCGTCTGCGCGTGCGTTGTGCGGCGCGCGCGTCGTGTGTAATATCGGAGCGGCGATAGTTTGCGCGCGAACCGACATGCATTCATTCATTCATTCATTTGTTTGTTTGTTTGTTTGTGTGTTATCGCTCGTCGCGTAAGCTTTCAAAGTTCAAAATTTATTATAATTTTATTTTTTAAAAGTCATCGCGACGCGTCTCTCGACGCCCGCGTTCGACGTTTAACAAAATAAATAAAACAACGCGAGAGTTAGCGATGTTGTTATTGTTAGCTCCCTGGTTGATCCTGCCAGTAGTTATATGCTTGTCTCAAAGATTAAGCCATGCATGTCTCAGTGCAAGCCGTATTAAGGCGATACCGCGAATGGCTCAATATATCAGTTTTGGTTCCTTAGATCTTACTCAGTTACTTGGATAACTGTGGTAATTCTAGAGCTAATACATGCAATCAGAACTCTGACCAGTGATGGGATGAGTGCTTTTATTAGATCAAAACCAATCGACGGAGGGCTTCGCGTCCGAAGTCGTTAATTTTGATGAATCTGGATAACTTTTGCCGATCGCATGGTCAAGTACCGGCGACGCATCTTTCAAATGTCTGCCTTATCAACTTTCGATGGTAGTTTCTGCGACTACCATGGTTGTCACGGGTAACGGAGAATCAGGGTTCGATTCCGGAGAGGGAGCCTGAGAAACGGCTACCACATCCAAGGAAGGCAGCAGGCGCGCAAATTACCCACTCCCGGCACAGGGAGGTAGTGACGAAAAATAACGATACGGGACTCTTTCGAGGCCTCGTAATCGGAATGAGTACACTTTAAATATTTTAACGAGGAACAATTGGAGGGCAAGTCTGGTGCCAGCAGCCGCGGTAATTCCAGCTCCAATAGCGTATACTAAAATTGTTGCGGTTAAAAAGCTCGTAGTTGCATTTGTGCGCCGCGCTGTCGGTGCACCGCATCCGCGGTGATACTGACACGTCTGCGGAGCATATCGTCGGTGAGCCGGCGGTAAAACGCCGGTTCAATATCAAAATCCTATCGCGGTTCTCTTCGGTGAGTGTCGAGATGGGCCGACAATTTTACTTTGAACAAATTAGAGTGCTCAAAGCGGGCTCAAAATGCCGCTTGAATATTTCGTGCATGGAATAATAGAATATGATCTCGGTTCTATTTTGTTGGTTTTCAGAACTCCGAGGTAATGATTAATAGGGATAACTGGGGGCATTCGTATTGCGACGTTAGAGGTGAAATTCTTGGATCGTCGCAAGACGAACATCAGCGAAAGCATTTGCCAAAGGTGTTTTCATCAATCAAGAACGAAAGTTAGAGGTTCGAAGGCGATTAGATACCGCCCTAGTTCTAACCGTAAATATGTCGTCTAGCGATCCGCCGACGTTAATACAATGGCTCGGCGGGCAGCTTCCGGGAAACCAAAGATTTTGGACTCCGGGGGGAGTATGGTTGCAAAGCTGAAACTTAAAGGAATTGACGGAAGGGCACCACCAGGAGTGGAGCCTGCGGCTTAATTTGACTCAACACGGGAAATCTCACCAGGCCCGGACACCGGAAGGATTGACAGATTAACAGCTCTTTCTTGATTCGGTGGGTGGTGGTGCATGGCCGTTCTTAGTTGGTGGAGCGATTTGTCTGGTTAATTCCGGTAACGAACGAGACTCTAGCCTGCTAAATAGGCGTCGTCATTTAGGTGTGCGCGATTTCGGTCGCGCAACTCACTGGCGACGTATTAAAATTCTTCTTAGAGGGACCGGCGTCTTCGAGCCGCACGAGATTGAGCAATAACAGGTCTGTGATGCCCTTAGATGTCCTGGGCCGCACGCGCGCTACACTGAAGGAATCAGCATGTTCTCCCT
This sequence comes from Heliconius melpomene rosina, assembly GCF_056956725.1. Taxonomy (NCBI): domain Eukaryota; kingdom Metazoa; phylum Arthropoda; class Insecta; order Lepidoptera; family Nymphalidae; genus Heliconius; species Heliconius melpomene. The sequence continues at coordinate 12,212,659 of NC_140399.1, forward strand.
GGCCTAGAGGCCCGGGCAACCCGTTGAAACTCCTTCGTGCTGGGGATTGGGGTTTGCAATTATCCCCCATAAACGAGGAATTCCTAGTAAGCGCGAGTCATAAGCTCGCGTTGATTACGTCCCTGCCCTTTGTACACACCGCCCGTCGCTACTACCGATTGAATGATTTAGTGAGGTCTTCGGACCGACACGCGGTGGCTTCACGGCCGTCGGCGTTGCTGGGAAGTTGACCAAACTTGATCATTTAGAGGAAGTAAAAGTCGTAACAAGGTTTCCGTAGGGGAACCTGCGGAAGGATCATTAACGTGTTTGTGTGTTGTCGAAATACATCACACATAACAAAGATATATGATTATACAAAAAAAAGGCGATGAGAGCGAAAGCGCCCGCGCAACATTTTCGACGAAAAGACAACAAATCGAGAGCGCACGACGGTGCATCGCGTCGCCACAGAGCGGAACAGTGTCGCCGGCGCGCGCGCGCGCGCGCGCTCCCTGCAAACTTGCTGGAACGTGTGCACGTGTGCGTGCGGGGTGGTCGGCTCGGCGAGCCGGCGGTGGAACGCGATCGACGCAGACCGGTGAGAATCCGCGCCGCGAGTCGATCGCACCGCTGCTGACAGGCTCGCCGCTATACGAGTCCACACCACCATAGGCGTATACTTTTCGCTAGTCGGCGACGAGATGATGTCGTGTGTCGTCCTCGTCGATACTGCGGGGGCGGTCGTTCTCCGCTAAACTATATAATGCGGTCGGACGGGGGACGGACGGACGTCGCGCCGCGGCGGCAGTCGAGAGCTCTACGTTTGCCCGTATTGCGAACGACTCCGCGCCGCGACAGATGTCCGTGTCCCTGTCTGTAGTGTGTCCGTGATCGCGCCGGCATCGTCTCCTCCGCACACTCGTGCGTGGTGGGCGTGGCCCGGCGCCGATCGTCGGTAGATCACAAACAAACAAACAAATTGAACATCCATAATCTCTACGCACGTCGTCTCCGACGAGTCCACGTGCGGCGAGTGTGGTTGTTGATGATGACGACGTAGTCGACAATGTTCGTGACACGTTTCAAACATTTTTAAACATGTTATTTTTGCGTTGGTCTTTACTGATCGCGCAAAATAAACAAACCACTACCCTGAACGGTGGATCACTTGGCTCGCGGGTCGATGAAGAACGCAGTTAACTGCGCGTCATAGTGTGAACTGCAGGACACATTTGAACATCGACATTTCGAACGCACATTGCGGTCCGTGGGGTTACATCCAGGACCACTCCTGTCTGAGGGCCGGCTGCATAAAAACAAATGCCACACTGTACGCTGACCGCGTACAAATGGCGGTTCCGTCGAGTGCGAGCGCACAGCTCGCTATCGCGGTCCGTTCAAATATGCGACCAACCAATGTCGTGCGCCGCGCCGCCTCCCCGGTGGCCGGCGCCGACTCGCTTCGCAACACACTTGTGCGAACGGCAATGCGAGTACACCTCTCATTGCCGACGGAGGAGGCGCGACCCGTTCTCTCCTGTACCCTTCGAGATAAAAATCAGAGGGTCCACGGGAGTTGAACTAGTGCCGCGCCGAATCCGGTGTGCGCGCACGCGAGATAGAGATGTCTCCGTGCGTTCACGCTCGCGCGTCTCGCGTATAGCGCGAGTATAGTGGGTAGCGTACGCTCAGTAGGCGGACTCGACGTCCGAAGTGCGCGTCGACGCCGACGCTCGTCGGGGGAGGAGGGTGGCGGAAGTGTGAGATACGGCGGCGGATCGTCGCTGTGATCGAACGCGTCCAACGCCCGCCCCGCGAGATCGGCGCCTTCGCGCCGACGGATATCGCGTCTGCCTCGTTTTTTTATCGTTGGCCTCAGATCAGGGAGGATCACCCGCCGAATTTAAGCATATTAGTAAGCGGAGGAAAAGAAACTAACCAGGATTTCCTTAGTAGCGGCGAGCGAACAGGAAATAGCCCAGCACTGAATCCCGCGGTTGTAACGATCGCGGGAGATGTGGTGTTCGGGAGGTCCCGCTTTCTCGTCGTCGCCACTCCTGTCCAAGTTCGTCTTGAACGGGGCCGTTTTCCCGTAGAGGGTGCCAGGCCCGTAGCGACGGAGCGAGACGGCGAGAGGGACTCTCCTCAGAGTCGGGTTGCTTGAGAGTGCAGCCCTAAGTGGGTGGTAAACTCCATCTAAGGCTAAATATTACCGCGAGACCGATAGCGAACAAGTACCGTGAGGGAAAGTTGAAAAGAACTTTGAAGAGAGAGTTCAAGAGTACGTGAAACCGTTCAGGGGTAAACCTGCGAAACTCGAATGAACGAACGGAGAGATTCACCGTCATTCGGCGGCGTAC
>NC_140399.1:12220000-12225000 GCF_056956725.1 Heliconius melpomene rosina
ATTCAATTGAACACGTGTTTCATGGTTTTCTAGAATTCTTCCCCTAAGGCTGCAAATAAGGGGTTGAAAGTTTGTATGGAAAAATCTTTAAAACGCCACCGATTATTATAAAATGTTTAATTTAGATAGACTCTTAAAAATATTTAATTGAACATGTGTTTCATGGTTTTCTACAATTCACCCCCTAAGGGTGCAAATAAGGGGTTGAAAGTTTGTATGGAAAAATCTTTAAATCGCCATCGATTTTTATAAAATCAGAAACGGTGGTGGTGGTGGTGGTGGTGGTGGTGGTATTGGTGGTGGTGGTGGTATTGGTGGTGGTGGTGGTGGTGGTCGTGGTGGTGGTGGCGGTGGTATTGGTGGTGGTGGTGGTGGTGGTCGTGGTGGTGGCGGCGGCGGCGGCGGCGCCGGCGGCGGTGGTGGTGGTGGATGCGGTGGTGGTGGATGCGGTGGTGGTGGTGGATGCGGTGGTGGTGGTGGTGGTGGTCGTGGTGGTGGTGGTCGTGGTGGTGGTCGTGGTGGTGGTCGTGGTCGTGGCGGTGGTCGTGGCGGTGGTGGTGGTGGTGGTGGTGGTGGTGGTGGTGGTGGTGGTGCTGGTGCTCTTGGTCACGGTGTTCACTCCCCATCAACTCTCATTCACCATTCCACCCGGCCGTCCGTCTGTCAGTCGGCACGTCCCGAGTGTCGCGACCGTCGCTCTGTACATATGTGAGGTGTCGACGAGCCAAACGTATGAGCGTAGTCGACCCTCCACGGAGGTTTTGTAGTAGTATTCGTGTGTTACTATAACGCATAAATACACACAACACACCCATACCACACATAATATTGTGGTGTTGTACAGTGTCGGTCGACGGGCGCGCGCGTGCGGTTGGTTATGTTTGTTGTGGGGGTTTGTTGTGGGGCTCTCTCGCTCTTCTTGTGATTAGTAGTCACAGTTTTGCGTAGAGTGTCTCGCGTCTCTCCCCATTACGGGCATCAACGCCGCACGATTTGCGTTGTTCGTATATCAACTTTGATACATTGTTATATCGATGTTTGTTCAGCGACCGTTCTAATACCAGTGTGCGCGGCCACCCTTTGCGGGGCGACACGTTCCTTTAAAATTGGCCACGATCTCTCCAACACCGAGCGTTGATTTGTATACACAACATGTTCACGCTCATGTTAAACGAGAGATTATGAGAGTGTGTTGTGTGCGTTTTGCGACCGTTGTCGCTGCGCACGCATCAAAGATCTCGTCAGAGAACGTTCAGTACTGCGACCGAGCACCGGCACACACCGCCACCGCTTTCGTCTTCGTTCTAACCGACGACGGCGTCTGCGCGTGCGTTGTGCGGCGCGCGCGTCGTGTGTAATATCGGAGCGGCGATAGTTTGCGCGCGAACCGACATGCATTCATTCATTCATTCATTTGTTTGTTTGTTTGTTTGTGTGTTATCGCTCGTCGCGTAAGCTTTCAAAGTTCAAAATTTATTATAATTTTATTTTTTAAAAGTCATCGCGACGCGTCTCTCGACGCCCGCGTTCGACGTTTAACAAAATAAATAAAACAACGCGAGAGTTAGCGATGTTGTTATTGTTAGCTCCCTGGTTGATCCTGCCAGTAGTTATATGCTTGTCTCAAAGATTAAGCCATGCATGTCTCAGTGCAAGCCGTATTAAGGCGATACCGCGAATGGCTCAATATATCAGTTTTGGTTCCTTAGATCTTACTCAGTTACTTGGATAACTGTGGTAATTCTAGAGCTAATACATGCAATCAGAACTCTGACCAGTGATGGGATGAGTGCTTTTATTAGATCAAAACCAATCGACGGAGGGCTTCGCGTCCGAAGTCGTTAATTTTGATGAATCTGGATAACTTTTGCCGATCGCATGGTCAAGTACCGGCGACGCATCTTTCAAATGTCTGCCTTATCAACTTTCGATGGTAGTTTCTGCGACTACCATGGTTGTCACGGGTAACGGGGAATCAGGGTTCGATTCCGGAGAGGGAGCCTGAGAAACGGCTACCACATCCAAGGAAGGCAGCAGGCGCGCAAATTACCCACTCCCGGCACGGGGAGGTAGTGACGAAAAATAACGATACGGGACTCTTTCGAGGCCTCGTAATCGGAATGAGTACACTTTAAATATTTTAACGAGGAACAATTGGAGGGCAAGTCTGGTGCCAGCAGCCGCGGTAATTCCAGCTCCAATAGCGTATACTAAAATTGTTGCGGTTAAAAAGCTCGTAGTTGCATTTGTGCGCCGCGCTGTCGGTGCACCGCATCCGCGGTGATACTGACACGTCTGCGGAGCATATCGTCGGTGAGCCGGCGGTAAAACGCCGGTTCAATATCAAAATCCTATCGCGGTTCTCTTCGGTGAGTGTCGAGATGGGCCGACAATTTTACTTTGAACAAATTAGAGTGCTCAAAGCGGGCTCAAAATGCCGCTTGAATATTTCGTGCATGGAATAATAGAATATGATCTCGGTTCTATTTTGTTGGTTTTCAGAACTCCGAGGTAATGATTAATAGGGATAACTGGGGGCATTCGTATTGCGACGTTAGAGGTGAAATTCTTGGATCGTCGCAAGACGAACATCAGCGAAAGCATTTGCCAAAGGTGTTTTCATCAATCAAGAACGAAAGTTAGAGGTTCGAAGGCGATTAGATACCGCCCTAGTTCTAACCGTAAATATGTCGTCTAGCGATCCGCCGACGTTAATACAATGGCTCGGCGGGCAGCTTCCGGGAAACCAAAGATTTTGGACTCCGGGGGGAGTATGGTTGCAAAGCTGAAACTTAAAGGAATTGACGGAAGGGCACCACCAGGAGTGGAGCCTGCGGCTTAATTTGACTCAACACGGGAAATCTCACCAGGCCCGGACACCGGAAGGATTGACAGATTAACAGCTCTTTCTTGATTCGGTGGGTGGTGGTGCATGGCCGTTCTTAGTTGGTGGAGCGATTTGTCTGGTTAATTCCGGTAACGAACGAGACTCTAGCCTGCTAAATAGGCGTCGTCATTTAGGTGTGCGCGATTTCGGTCGCGCAACTCACTGGCGACGTATTAAAATTCTTCTTAGAGGGACCGGCGTCTTCGAGCCGCACGAGATTGAGCAATAACAGGTCTGTGATGCCCTTAGATGTCCTGGGCCGCACGCGCGCTACACTGAAGGAATCAGCATGTTCTCCCTGGCCTAGAGGCCCGGGCAACCCGTTGAAACTCCTTCGTGCTGGGGATTGGGGTTTGCAATTATCCCCCATAAACGAGGAATTCCTAGTAAGCGCGAGTCATAAGCTCGCGTTGATTACGTCCCTGCCCTTTGTACACACCGCCCGTCGCTACTACCGATTGAATGATTTAGTGAGGTCTTCGGACCGACACGCGGTGGCTTCACGGCCGTCGGCGTTGCTGGGAAGTTGACCAAACTTGATCATTTAGAGGAAGTAAAAGTCGTAACAAGGTTTCCGTAGGGGAACCTGCGGAAGGATCATTAACGTGTTTGTGTGTTGTCGAAATACATCACACATAACAAAGATATATGATTATACAAAAAAAAGGCGATGAGAGCGAAAGCGCCCGCGCAACATTTTCGACGAAAAGACAACAAATCGAGAGCGCACGACGGTGCATCGCGTCGCCACAGAGCGGAACAGTGTCGCCGGCGCGCGCGCGCGCGCGCGCTCCCTGCAAACTTGCTGGAACGTGTGCACGTGTGCGTGCGGGGTGGTCGGCTCGGCGAGCCGGCGGTGGAACGCGATCGACGCAGACCGGTGAGAATCCGCGCCGCGAGTCGATCGCACCGCTGCTGACAGGCTCGCCGCTATACGAGTCCACACCACCATAGGCGTATACTTTTCGCTAGTCGGCGACGAGATGATGTCGTGTGTCGTCCTCGTCGATACTGCGGGGGCGGTCGTTCTCCGCTAAACTATATAATGCGGTCGGACGGGGGACGGACGGACGTCGCGCCGCGGCGGCAGTCGAGAGCTCTACGTTTGCCCGTATTGCGAACGACTCCGCGCCGCGACAGATGTCCGTGTCCCTGTCTGTAGTGTGTCCGTGATCGCGCCGGCATCGTCTCCTCCGCACACTCGTGCGTGGTGGGCGTGGCCCGGCGCCGATCGTCGGTAGATCACAAACAAACAAACAAATTGAACATCCATAATCTCTACGCACGTCGTCTCCGACGAGTCCACGTGCGGCGAGTGTGGTTGTTGATGATGTCGACGTAGTCGACAATGTTCGTGACACGTTTCAAACATTTTTAAACATGTTATTTTTGCGTTGGTCTTTACTGATCGCGCAAAATAAACAAACCACTACCCTGAACGGTGGATCACTTGGCTCGCGGGTCGATGAAGAACGCAGTTAACTGCGCGTCATAGTGTGAACTGCAGGACACATTTGAACATCGACATTTCGAACGCACATTGCGGTCCGTGGGGTTACATCCAGGACCACTCCTGTCTGAGGGCCGGCTGCATAAAAACAAATGCCACACTGTACGCTGACCGCGTACAAATGGCGGTTCCGTCGAGTGCGAGCGCACAGCTCGCTATCGCGGTCCGTTCAAATATGCGACCAGCCAATGTCGTGCGCCGCGCCGCCTCCCCGGTGGCCGGCGCCGACTCGCTTCGCAACACACTTGTGCGAACGGCAATGCGAGTACACCTCTCATTGCCGACGGAGGAGGCGCGACCCGTTCTCTCCTGTACCCTTCGAGATAAAAATCAGAGGGTCCACGGGAGTTGAACTAGTGCCGCGCCGAATCCGGTGTGCGCGCACGCGAGATAGAGATGTCTCCGTGCGTTCACGCTCGCGCGTCTCGCGTATAGCGCGAGTATAGTGGGTAGCGTACGCTCAGTAGGCGGACTCGACGTCCGAAGTGCGCGTCGACGCCGACGCTCGTCGGGGGAGGAGGGTGGCGGAAGTGTGAGATACGGCGGCGGATCGTCGCTGTGATCGAACGCGTCCAACGCCCGCCCCGCGAGATCGGCGCCTTC
>NC_140399.1:12230000-12240000 GCF_056956725.1 Heliconius melpomene rosina
CATATATTCTATATATATATATATATATATATATATATATATATAAAAGGACTTGCGCTGTTACCTCACTGACACTGAGGTAACAGCGCACGCAGGTACCGCGGTAAATTATTTAGGGATGAATTCTAATAAACTATTAAACATATGTTTAATGAAATATTTTTAAGACGACTGTCTAAATTTAAAATTTTATAATAATCGGTGGCGTTTTAAACATTTTTCCATACAAACAACTTTCAACCCCTTATTTTTGCACCCTTAAGGGAAGAATTCTAGAAAACTATGAAACATGTGTTCAATTAAATACTTTTAAGAGTCTGAATTTCAAATTTTATAAAAATTGAACAACGGTCAACGAACTTTATAAGAAGGCATAAAAGACAGTCCGTAAGAATATTAAGGGAACTACTAACCGTTTAAATAAAAACACTTCAAAATAATTATATTCATTACGGAAATTGTGCGTAGCTCCTTACGCAGTGTACTTTTTATTTAATCATTCTATAGTTAGAAATTTAGATTTTTAAAAGTATTCAATTGAACACGTGTTTCATGGTTTTCTAGAATTCTTCCCCTAAGGCTGCAAATAAGGGGTTGAAAGTTTGTATGGAAAAATCTTTAAAACGCCACCGATTATTATAAAATGTTTAATTTAGATAGACTCTTAAAAATATTTAATTGAACATGTGTTTCATGGTTTTCTACAATTCACCCCCTAAGGGTGCAAATAAGGGGTTGAAAGTTTGTATGGAAAAATCTTTAAATCGCCATCGATTTTTATAAAATCAGAAACGGTGGTGGTGGTGGTGGTGGTGGTGGTGGTATTGGTGGTGGTGGTGGTATTGGTGGTGGTGGTGGTGGTGGTCGTGGTGGTGGTGGCGGTGGTATTGGTGGTGGTGGTGGTGGTGGTCGTGGTGGTGGCGGCGGCGGCGGCGGCGCCGGCGGCGGTGGTGGTGGTGGATGCGGTGGTGGTGGATGCGGTGGTGGTGGTGGATGCGGTGGTGGTGGTGGTGGTGGTCGTGGTGGTGGTGGTCGTGGTGGTGGTCGTGGTGGTGGTCGTGGTCGTGGCGGTGGTCGTGGCGGTGGTGGTGGTGGTGGTGGTGGTGGTGGTGGTGGTGGTGGTGCTGGTGCTCTTGGTCACGGTGTTCACTCCCCATCAACTCTCATTCACCATTCCACCCGGCCGTCCGTCTGTCAGTCGGCACGTCCCGAGTGTCGCGACCGTCGCTCTGTACATATGTGAGGTGTCGACGAGCCAAACGTATGAGCGTAGTCGACCCTCCACGGAGGTTTTGTAGTAGTATTCGTGTGTTACTATAACGCATAAATACACACAACACACCCATACCACACATAATATTGTGGTGTTGTACAGTGTCGGTCGACGGGCGCGCGCGTGCGGTTGGTTATGTTTGTTGTGGGGGTTTGTTGTGGGGCTCTCTCGCTCTTCTTGTGATTAGTAGTCACAGTTTTGCGTAGAGTGTCTCGCGTCTCTCCCCATTACGGGCATCAACGCCGCACGATTTGCGTTGTTCGTATATCAACTTTGATACATTGTTATATCGATGTTTGTTCAGCGACCGTTCTAATACCAGTGTGCGCGGCCACCCTTTGCGGGGCGACACGTTCCTTTAAAATTGGCCACGATCTCTCCAACACCGAGCGTTGATTTGTATACACAACATGTTCACGCTCATGTTAAACGAGAGATTATGAGAGTGTGTTGTGTGCGTTTTGCGACCGTTGTCGCTGCGCACGCATCAAAGATCTCGTCAGAGAACGTTCAGTACTGCGACCGAGCACCGGCACACACCGCCACCGCTTTCGTCTTCGTTCTAACCGACGACGGCGTCTGCGCGTGCGTTGTGCGGCGCGCGCGTCGTGTGTAATATCGGAGCGGCGATAGTTTGCGCGCGAACCGACATGCATTCATTCATTCATTCATTTGTTTGTTTGTTTGTTTGTGTGTTATCGCTCGTCGCGTAAGCTTTCAAAGTTCAAAATTTATTATAATTTTATTTTTTAAAAGTCATCGCGACGCGTCTCTCGACGCCCGCGTTCGACGTTTAACAAAATAAATAAAACAACGCGAGAGTTAGCGATGTTGTTATTGTTAGCTCCCTGGTTGATCCTGCCAGTAGTTATATGCTTGTCTCAAAGATTAAGCCATGCATGTCTCAGTGCAAGCCGTATTAAGGCGATACCGCGAATGGCTCAATATATCAGTTTTGGTTCCTTAGATCTTACTCAGTTACTTGGATAACTGTGGTAATTCTAGAGCTAATACATGCAATCAGAACTCTGACCAGTGATGGGATGAGTGCTTTTATTAGATCAAAACCAATCGACGGAGGGCTTCGCGTCCGAAGTCGTTAATTTTGATGAATCTGGATAACTTTTGCCGATCGCATGGTCAAGTACCGGCGACGCATCTTTCAAATGTCTGCCTTATCAACTTTCGATGGTAGTTTCTGCGACTACCATGGTTGTCACGGGTAACGGGGAATCAGGGTTCGATTCCGGAGAGGGAGCCTGAGAAACGGCTACCACATCCAAGGAAGGCAGCAGGCGCGCAAATTACCCACTCCCGGCACGGGGAGGTAGTGACGAAAAATAACGATACGGGACTCTTTCGAGGCCTCGTAATCGGAATGAGTACACTTTAAATATTTTAACGAGGAACAATTGGAGGGCAAGTCTGGTGCCAGCAGCCGCGGTAATTCCAGCTCCAATAGCGTATACTAAAATTGTTGCGGTTAAAAAGCTCGTAGTTGCATTTGTGCGCCGCGCTGTCGGTGCACCGCATCCGCGGTGATACTGACACGTCTGCGGAGCATATCGTCGGTGAGCCGGCGGTAAAACGCCGGTTCAATATCAAAATCCTATCGCGGTTCTCTTCGGTGAGTGTCGAGATGGGCCGACAATTTTACTTTGAACAAATTAGAGTGCTCAAAGCGGGCTCAAAATGCCGCTTGAATATTTCGTGCATGGAATAATAGAATATGATCTCGGTTCTATTTTGTTGGTTTTCAGAACTCCGAGGTAATGATTAATAGGGATAACTGGGGGCATTCGTATTGCGACGTTAGAGGTGAAATTCTTGGATCGTCGCAAGACGAACATCAGCGAAAGCATTTGCCAAAGGTGTTTTCATCAATCAAGAACGAAAGTTAGAGGTTCGAAGGCGATTAGATACCGCCCTAGTTCTAACCGTAAATATGTCGTCTAGCGATCCGCCGACGTTAATACAATGGCTCGGCGGGCAGCTTCCGGGAAACCAAAGATTTTGGACTCCGGGGGGAGTATGGTTGCAAAGCTGAAACTTAAAGGAATTGACGGAAGGGCACCACCAGGAGTGGAGCCTGCGGCTTAATTTGACTCAACACGGGAAATCTCACCAGGCCCGGACACCGGAAGGATTGACAGATTAACAGCTCTTTCTTGATTCGGTGGGTGGTGGTGCATGGCCGTTCTTAGTTGGTGGAGCGATTTGTCTGGTTAATTCCGGTAACGAACGAGACTCTAGCCTGCTAAATAGGCGTCGTCATTTAGGTGTGCGCGATTTCGGTCGCGCAACTCACTGGCGACGTATTAAAATTCTTCTTAGAGGGACCGGCGTCTTCGAGCCGCACGAGATTGAGCAATAACAGGTCTGTGATGCCCTTAGATGTCCTGGGCCGCACGCGCGCTACACTGAAGGAATCAGCATGTTCTCCCTGGCCTAGAGGCCCGGGCAACCCGTTGAAACTCCTTCGTGCTGGGGATTGGGGTTTGCAATTATCCCCCATAAACGAGGAATTCCTAGTAAGCGCGAGTCATAAGCTCGCGTTGATTACGTCCCTGCCCTTTGTACACACCGCCCGTCGCTACTACCGATTGAATGATTTAGTGAGGTCTTCGGACCGACACGCGGTGGCTTCACGGCCGTCGGCGTTGCTGGGAAGTTGACCAAACTTGATCATTTAGAGGAAGTAAAAGTCGTAACAAGGTTTCCGTAGGGGAACCTGCGGAAGGATCATTAACGTGTTTGTGTGTTGTCGAAATACATCACACATAACAAAGATATATGATTATACAAAAAAAAGGCGATGAGAGCGAAAGCGCCCGCGCAACATTTTCGACGAAAAGACAACAAATCGAGAGCGCACGACGGTGCATCGCGTCGCCACAGAGCGGAACAGTGTCGCCGGCGCGCGCGCGCGCGCGCGCTCCCTGCAAACTTGCTGGAACGTGTGCACGTGTGCGTGCGGGGTGGTCGGCTCGGCGAGCCGGCGGTGGAACGCGATCGACGCAGACCGGTGAGAATCCGCGCCGCGAGTCGATCGCACCGCTGCTGACAGGCTCGCCGCTATACGAGTCCACACCACCATAGGCGTATACTTTTCGCTAGTCGGCGACGAGATGATGTCGTGTGTCGTCCTCGTCGATACTGCGGGGGCGGTCGTTCTCCGCTAAACTATATAATGCGGTCGGACGGGGGACGGACGGACGTCGCGCCGCGGCGGCAGTCGAGAGCTCTACGTTTGCCCGTATTGCGAACGACTCCGCGCCGCGACAGATGTCCGTGTCCCTGTCTGTAGTGTGTCCGTGATCGCGCCGGCATCGTCTCCTCCGCACACTCGTGCGTGGTGGGCGTGGCCCGGCGCCGATCGTCGGTAGATCACAAACAAACAAACAAATTGAACATCCATAATCTCTACGCACGTCGTCTCCGACGAGTCCACGTGCGGCGAGTGTGGTTGTTGATGATGTCGACGTAGTCGACAATGTTCGTGACACGTTTCAAACATTTTTAAACATGTTATTTTTGCGTTGGTCTTTACTGATCGCGCAAAATAAACAAACCACTACCCTGAACGGTGGATCACTTGGCTCGCGGGTCGATGAAGAACGCAGTTAACTGCGCGTCATAGTGTGAACTGCAGGACACATTTGAACATCGACATTTCGAACGCACATTGCGGTCCGTGGGGTTACATCCAGGACCACTCCTGTCTGAGGGCCGGCTGCATAAAAACAAATGCCACACTGTACGCTGACCGCGTACAAATGGCGGTTCCGTCGAGTGCGAGCGCACAGCTCGCTATCGCGGTCCGTTCAAATATGCGACCAGCCAATGTCGTGCGCCGCGCCGCCTCCCCGGTGGCCGGCGCCGACTCGCTTCGCAACACACTTGTGCGAACGGCAATGCGAGTACACCTCTCATTGCCGACGGAGGAGGCGCGACCCGTTCTCTCCTGTACCCTTCGAGATAAAAATCAGAGGGTCCACGGGAGTTGAACTAGTGCCGCGCCGAATCCGGTGTGCGCGCACGCGAGATAGAGATGTCTCCGTGCGTTCACGCTCGCGCGTCTCGCGTATAGCGCGAGTATAGTGGGTAGCGTACGCTCAGTAGGCGGACTCGACGTCCGAAGTGCGCGTCGACGCCGACGCTCGTCGGGGGAGGAGGGTGGCGGAAGTGTGAGATACGGCGGCGGATCGTCGCTGTGATCGAACGCGTCCAACGCCCGCCCCGCGAGATCGGCGCCTTCGCGCCGACGGATATCGCGTCTGCCTCGTTTTTTTATCGTTGGCCTCAGATCAGGGAGGATCACCCGCCGAATTTAAGCATATTAGTAAGCGGAGGAAAAGAAACTAACCAGGATTTCCTTAGTAGCGGCGAGCGAACAGGAAATAGCCCAGCACTGAATCCCGCGGTTGTAACGATCGCGGGAGATGTGGTGTTCGGGAGGTCCCGCTTTCTCGTCGTCGCCACTCCTGTCCAAGTTCGTCTTGAACGGGGCCGTTTTCCCGTAGAGGGTGCCAGGCCCGTAGCGACGGAGCGAGACGGCGAGAGGGACTCTCCTCAGAGTCGGGTTGCTTGAGAGTGCAGCCCTAAGTGGGTGGTAAACTCCATCTAAGGCTAAATATTACCGCGAGACCGATAGCGAACAAGTACCGTGAGGGAAAGTTGAAAAGAACTTTGAAGAGAGAGTTCAAGAGTACGTGAAACCGTTCAGGGGTAAACCTGCGAAACTCGAATGAACGAACGGAGAGATTCACCGTCATTCGGCGGCGTACGGGCGTGCGCCTCGATGTGGCGCACCGTCACTCGCGTGGCGTTCTAGCGCTGCACGGGTCGCGTCCGTCGACGTCCGCCGACGGCGTGCACTTCTCTCTCAGTAATACATCGCGACCCGTTCGACGTCGGCCTAAGCGCCGTCCGGGAGCCCTGCGGTGTCGCCTAAACAGCGATGCCGCAGGACCGTGACGGACCGCCGGCCGGCTATCGGACGGTATTTACGACAAATACGATTCGCGCACGCGCCTCGCGCGCGTCCGGCCCGACGCAAGCTCTAACGTCGTCCTCCGACGTCCTGCCCGAGTGCGGACGTTGGAGCGGCGTTGCTGTTGTCGCTGCCGTGCTGTCTCGGACCGTGCGCGTATCAGTCTGCGATGATTCATTTTCGGGCACTCGCAGGACCCGTCTTGAAACACGGACCAAGGAGTCTAGCATGTGTGCGAGTCATTGAGTTTATATTGAAAATAATTCACAAAACTGAAAGGCGCAACGAAAGTGAAGGCGCGCGCTCGTCGCGCGCTCAGGGAGGATGGAGCGTCGGTCTCGATCGATCTCCCGCACTCCCGAGGCGTCTCGTTTCCAATCCGTGAATGCAGGCGCGCTCTGAGCACAGATGCTGGGACCCGAAAGATGGTGAACTATGCCTGGTCAGGTCGAAGTCAGGGGAAACCCTGATGGAGGACCGTAGCGATTCTGACGTGCAAATCGATCGTCGGAACTGGGTATAGGGGCGAAAGACTAATCGAACCATCTAGTAGCTGGTTCCGTCCGAAGTTTCCCTCAGGATAGCTGGCGTCGATTATTAACAGTCCCATCCGGTAAAGCGAATGATTAGAGGCATTGGGGCCGAAACGACCTCAACCTATTCTCAAACTTTAAATGGGTGAGAACTCCGGCTTACTCGAACGATGAAGCCGGAGATCTGATGACGGTGCCAAGTGGGCCAATTTTGGTAAGCAGAACTGGCGCTGTGGGATGAACCAAACGTAGTGTTAAGGCGCCTAAAAAACGCTCATGGGACACCATGAAAGGCGTTGGTCGCTCATGACAGCAGGACGGTGGCCATGGAAGTCGGAATCCGCTAAGGAGTGTGCAACGACTCACCTGCCGAAGCAACCAGCCCTGAAAATGGATGGCGCTGAAGCGTTTTGCCTATACACTACCGTTACGGGCACGTGCGGCGCGCGTTACGCGTGCGTCTGCGTCATTATGCCGTAACGAGTAGGACGTGCGCGGCGGAGAGCGCAGAAGGGTCTGGGCGTGAGCCCGCTTGGAGCCTCCGTCGGTGCAGATCTTGGTGGTAGTAGCAAATACTCCAGCGAGGCCCTGGAGGACTGACGTGGAGAAGGGTTTCGCGTGAACAGTAGTTGCTCGCGAGTCAGTCGATCCTAAGCTCAAGGAGAGATCTTATGTCGATGTGGCGTGTTTACTCTTTTATATTTTACTATATGAAATTGAAAAATAACGCCCTTTGAGCGAAAGGGAATCCGGTTCCTATTCCGGAACCCGGCAGCGGAACCGTTTCATTAATCGTTCCCTCGTTTTTGAGCGAGTGTTCGACGGGGTAACCCAAACTGGCCTGAAGACGCCGCCGAGGGGTCCGGGAAGAGTTTTCTTTTCTGCCTGAGCGTTCGAGTTCCATGGAATCCTATAGAAGGGAGATATGGTTCGGAACGCGAAGAGCACCGCATTTGCGGCGGTGTCCGGATACTCTCTGCGGACCTTGAAAATTCAGGTGAGGGATGTACGTGGAGATGTCGCGCCGGTTCGTACCCATATCCGCAGCAGGTCTCCAAGGTGAAGAGCCTCTAGTCGATAGAATAATGTAGGTAAGGGAAGTCGGCAAATTGGATCCGTAACTTCGGAATAAGGATTGGCTCTGAGGACCGGGGCGTGTCGGGTTTGGACGGGAAGCGGATGCGGCCGGTGCCGGGCCTGGTCGATGCTGGTGCGCGTGTGCGCAGCGTGTTCGCGTCCCTGTAACAGGGGGCGGGCTCCGTTGTCGCAGCGTGTGTCCAGCGGAATCCGGACCCGCGTTCCGGCCTTCCGCGGATCTTCCTAGCCGTAAGGCCGTGTCGGTCTCGTCTCGTGCGCGATCGGCGCGGTTCTGTACGACCGCCGTTCAACGGTCAGCTCAGAACTGGCACGGACAAGGGGAATCCGACTGTCTAATTAAAACAAAGCATTGCGATGGCCCTCGCGGGTGTTGACGCAATGTGATTTCTGCCCAGTGCTCTGAATGTCAACGTGAAGAAATTCAAGCAAGCGCGGGTAAACGGCGGGAGTAACTATGACTCTCTTAAGGTAGCCAAATGCCTCGTCATCTAATTAGTGACGCGCATGAATGGATTAACGAGATTCCCGCTGTCCCTATCTACAAAGAATAAATTATGGATAGCAACGCCAAGGGGTTTAGGTTCGGGCAGCTTAACCTGCAGGGGTCCAAGGCAGCCACGCTGGAGGTGCCGGCCATCGCTGCTGAACTGGCACTGGACTTAGTGCTGATCCAGGAGCCTTACGCCCAAAAGGACAGAACAGAGGCGTCACGGGGGATGCTACTCCCATCGGGCGACTGTAGCATGGTGGCAGTGTATCTTGGCAGGAATGATGTCGCCTGCTCGGTGCGGGAGGACCTGTGCACAAGCCATTGCATGGTGGTCCATGTGTGTTTGACCCCGCCAGCGACATCCTTCTACGCGGTGAGTGCGTATTTTCAATATTCGCACGAGATAGGCCCGCACCTACATCACCTCGGGCGAGTGCTAGAAGCGCTAAAGGGGCGACGGATAGTGATCGCGGCAGATACCAATACGCACTCACCGATGTGGCACTCCCTCCCCAGGCACTACATAGGCCGGGGGAGCGCGGTCTCGCGAAGAAAAGAAGAGCTTGAGGCCTTTATTATAGGCAGAGGCCTCCGGGTGGAGAACCTGCCCGGGGAGCCACCCACGTTCTCCACTGAAAACGGGGAATCTAACATCGATGTAACACTGACGTCGGGGAATGTTCGTCTGGGCTGCTGGCGGGTCAACACGGGGGCCAGTTCCAGCGACCATAGACTACTAACTTTTGGACTGCAGGAGCGGAACATCAGCGCAGCAACCGAAAAGGGAACACCGGAGGGACCAATCAGGTTTCGGGAGCGCGGTGTGGATTGGGATCGCTTCCAATCGATGATCCACGATAGAGTAGGGCGCATAGATTGGATGAAACCGGCAAGTGAGGTATGTAAGGAGTTTACCAACATTGTAACGCGAACGGCCATGGAATGTCTGGGCATGTGTGCGGAAGGGAAGCGAAGCAGGGGATATGAATGGTGGTCACCCACATTAGATTCTATGCGCAGGAAAAACAACCGTTTGCGTAAAACGTGGCAGTCGATTAGGAAGAGAGGGGTTGAGGCCGCAGAAGAGATCGCTAGGTTGAGATTCCACTCTCACCGCAGAAGATATAGGTGTGCGATAGTGGATGCGCAGATGGACTTTTTCCGCGAGCTTGCAAACACAGGCAACCACGACCCGTGGGGACTAGCCTACAGAGCCGCTTGCGGGAGGCTGAGACCTCCCCCCAACGTTATCTACGGCATCAAGCTTGCGGAGGGACATGCGGGAGACACAGAGTCTGCCATGCACAATATGGTGCGGTCACTTTGCCCTGACGATAATGCGTCTTCGGACACGATTTACCATCGTCAGGTCCGGTTGTTGGCGGCCTGTACTCCCGCTGGTGCTGACGCGCTACCACTACCGTACAGTGATCTGGAGAGGATAGTCAAGGGTCTCCCGAACACAGCACCGGGTATCGATGGGATCACTGCTCGCATGGTAAAACATGTGTGGCTATCAGCTGGCTCCGAGCTGACGCGTGTTTTCGAACTATGCGTGGGGGAAGGTGTTTTTCCCGAAGTGTGGAAGGACGGTAGGCTTATTGTCCTGCCGA
>NC_140399.1:12245000-12250000 GCF_056956725.1 Heliconius melpomene rosina
TGGTCACGGTGTTCACTCCCCATCAACTCTCATTCACCATTCCACCCGGCCGTCCGTCTGTCAGTCGGCACGTCCCGAGTGTCGCGACCGTCGCTCTGTACATATGTGAGGTGTCGACGAGCCAAACGTATGAGCGTAGTCGACCCTCCACGGAGGTTTTGTAGTAGTATTCGTGTGTTACTATAACGCATAAATACACACAACACACCCATACCACACATAATATTGTGGTGTTGTACAGTGTCGGTCGACGGGCGCGCGCGTGCGGTTGGTTATGTTTGTTGTGGGGGTTTGTTGTGGGGCTCTCTCGCTCTTCTTGTGATTAGTAGTCACAGTTTTGCGTAGAGTGTCTCGCGTCTCTCCCCATTACGGGCATCAACGCCGCACGATTTGCGTTGTTCGTATATCAACTTTGATACATTGTTATATCGATGTTTGTTCAGCGACCGTTCTAATACCAGTGTGCGCGGCCACCCTTTGCGGGGCGACACGTTCCTTTAAAATTGGCCACGATCTCTCCAACACCGAGCGTTGATTTGTATACACAACATGTTCACGCTCATGTTAAACGAGAGATTATGAGAGTGTGTTGTGTGCGTTTTGCGACCGTTGTCGCTGCGCACGCATCAAAGATCTCGTCAGAGAACGTTCAGTACTGCGACCGAGCACCGGCACACACCGCCACCGCTTTCGTCTTCGTTCTAACCGACGACGGCGTCTGCGCGTGCGTTGTGCGGCGCGCGCGTCGTGTGTAATATCGGAGCGGCGATAGTTTGCGCGCGAACCGACATGCATTCATTCATTCATTCATTCATTTGTTTGTTTGTTTGTTTGTGTGTTATCGCTCGTCGCGTAAGCTTTCAAAGTTCAAAATTTATTATAATTTTATTTTTTAAAAGTCATCGCGACGCGTCTCTCGACGCCCGCGTTCGACGTTTAACAAAATAAATAAAACAACGCGAGAGTTAGCGATGTTGTTATTGTTAGCTCCCTGGTTGATCCTGCCAGTAGTTATATGCTTGTCTCAAAGATTAAGCCATGCATGTCTCAGTGCAAGCCGTATTAAGGCGATACCGCGAATGGCTCAATATATCAGTTTTGGTTCCTTAGATCTTACTCAGTTACTTGGATAACTGTGGTAATTCTAGAGCTAATACATGCAATCAGAACTCTGACCAGTGATGGGATGAGTGCTTTTATTAGATCAAAACCAATCGACGGAGGGCTTCGCGTCCGAAGTCGTTAATTTTGATGAATCTGGATAACTTTTGCCGATCGCATGGTCAAGTACCGGCGACGCATCTTTCAAATGTCTGCCTTATCAACTTTCGATGGTAGTTTCTGCGACTACCATGGTTGTCACGGGTAACGGGGAATCAGGGTTCGATTCCGGAGAGGGAGCCTGAGAAACGGCTACCACATCCAAGGAAGGCAGCAGGCGCGCAAATTACCCACTCCCGGCACGGGGAGGTAGTGACGAAAAATAACGATACGGGACTCTTTCGAGGCCTCGTAATCGGAATGAGTACACTTTAAATATTTTAACGAGGAACAATTGGAGGGCAAGTCTGGTGCCAGCAGCCGCGGTAATTCCAGCTCCAATAGCGTATACTAAAATTGTTGCGGTTAAAAAGCTCGTAGTTGCATATGTGCGCCGCGCTGTCGGTGCACCGCATCCGCGGTGATACTGACACGTCTGCGGAGCATATCGTCGGTGAGCCGGCGGTAAAACGCCGGTTCAATATCAAAATCCTATCGCGGTTCTCTTCGGTGAGTGTCGAGATGGGCCGACAATTTTACTTTGAACAAATTAGAGTGCTCAAAGCGGGCTCAAAATGCCGCTTGAATATTTCGTGCATGGAATAATAGAATATGATCTCGGTTCTATTTTGTTGGTTTTCAGAACTCCGAGGTAATGATTAATAGGGATAACTGGGGGCATTCGTATTGCGACGTTAGAGGTGAAATTCTTGGATCGTCGCAAGACGAACATCAGCGAAAGCATTTGCCAAAGGTGTTTTCATCAATCAAGAACGAAAGTTAGAGGTTCGAAGGCGATTAGATACCGCCCTAGTTCTAACCGTAAATATGTCGTCTAGCGATCCGCCGACGTTAATACAATGGCTCGGCGGGCAGCTTCCGGGAAACCAAAGATTTTGGACTCCGGGGGGAGTATGGTTGCAAAGCTGAAACTTAAAGGAATTGACGGAAGGGCACCACCAGGAGTGGAGCCTGCGGCTTAATTTGACTCAACACGGGAAATCTCACCAGGCCCGGACACCGGAAGGATTGACAGATTAACAGCTCTTTCTTGATTCGGTGGGTGGTGGTGCATGGCCGTTCTTAGTTGGTGGAGCGATTTGTCTGGTTAATTCCGGTAACGAACGAGACTCTAGCCTGCTAAATAGGCGTCGTCATTTAGGTGTGCGCGATTTCGGTCGCGCAACTCACTGGCGACGTATTAAAATTCTTCTTAGAGGGACCGGCGTCTTCGAGCCGCACGAGATTGAGCAATAACAGGTCTGTGATGCCCTTAGATGTCCTGGGCCGCACGCGCGCTACACTGAAGGAATCAGCATGTTCTCCCTGGCCTAGAGGCCCGGGCAACCCGTTGAAACTCCTTCGTGCTGGGGATTGGGGTTTGCAATTATCCCCCATAAACGAGGAATTCCTAGTAAGCGCGAGTCATAAGCTCGCGTTGATTACGTCCCTGCCCTTTGTACACACCGCCCGTCGCTACTACCGATTGAATGATTTAGTGAGGTCTTCGGACCGACACGCGGTGGCTTCACGGCCGTCGGCGTTGCTGGGAAGTTGACCAAACTTGATCATTTAGAGGAAGTAAAAGTCGTAACAAGGTTTCCGTAGGGGAACCTGCGGAAGGATCATTAACGTGTTTGTGTGTTGTCGAAATACATCACACATAACAAAGATATATGATTATACAAAAAAAAGGCGATGAGAGCGAAAGCGCCCGCGCAACATTTTCGACGAAAAGACAACAAATCGAGAGCGCACGACGGTGCATCGCGTCGCCACAGAGCGGAACAGTGTCGCCGGCGCGCGCGCGCGCGCGCGCTCCCTGCAAACTTGCTGGAACGTGTGCACGTGTGCGTGCGGGGTGGTCGGCTCGGCGAGCCGGCGGTGGAACGCGATCGACGCAGACCGGTGAGAATCCGCGCCGCGAGTCGATCGCACCGCTGCTGACAGGCTCGCCGCTATACGAGTCCACACCACCATAGGCGTATACTTTTCGCTAGTCGGCGACGAGATGATGTCGTGTGTCGTCCTCGTCGATACTGCGGGGGCGGTCGTTCTCCGCTAAACTATATAATGCGGTCGGACGGGGGACGGACGGACGTCGCGCCGCGGCGGCAGTCGAGAGCTCTACGTTTGCCCGTATTGCGAACGACTCCGCGCCGCGACAGATGTCCGTGTCCCTGTCTGTAGTGTGTCCGTGATCGCGCCGGCATCGTCTCCTCCGCACACTCGTGCGTGGTGGGCGTGGCCCGGCGCCGATCGTCGGTAGATCACAAACAAACAAACAAATTGAACATCCATAATCTCTACGCACGTCGTCTCCGACGAGTCCACGTGCGGCGAGTGTGGTTGTTGATGATGTCGACGTAGTCGACAATGTTCGTGACACGTTTCAAACATTTTTAAACATGTTACTTTTGCGTTGGTCTTTACTGATCGCGCAAAATAAACAAACCACTACCCTGAACGGTGGATCACTTGGCTCGCGGGTCGATGAAGAACGCAGTTAACTGCGCGTCATAGTGTGAACTGCAGGACACATTTGAACATCGACATTTCGAACGCACATTGCGGCCCGTGGGGTTACATCCAGGACCACTCCTGTCTGAGGGCCGGCTGCATAAAAACAAATGCCACACTGTACGCTGACCGCGTACAAATGGCGGTTCCGTCGAGTGCGAGCGCACAGCTCGCTATCGCGGTCCGTTCAAATATGCGACCAGCCAATGTCGTGCGCCGCGCCGCCTCCCCGGTGGCCGGCGCCGACTCGCTTCGCAACACACTTGTGCGAACGGCAATGCGAGTACACCTCTCATTGCCGACGGAGGAGGCGCGACCCGTTCTCTCCTGTACCCTTCGAGATAAAAATCAGAGGGTCCACGGGAGTTGAACTAGTGCCGCGCCGAATCCGGTGTGCGCGCACGCGAGATAGAGATGTCTCCGTGCGTTCACGCTCGCGCGTCTCGCGTATAGCGCGAGTATAGTGGGTAGCGTACGCTCAGTAGGCGGACTCGACGTCCGAAGTGCGCGTCGACGCCGACGCTCGTCGGGGGAGGAGGGTGGCGGAAGTGTGAGATACGGCGGCGGATCGTCGCTGTGATCGAACGCGTCCAACGCCCGCCCCGCGAGATCGGCGCCTTCGCGCCGACGGATATCGCGTCTGCCTCGTTTTTTTATCGTTGGCCTCAGATCAGGGAGGATCACCCGCCGAATTTAAGCATATTAGTAAGCGGAGGAAAAGAAACTAACCAGGATTTCCTTAGTAGCGGCGAGCGAACAGGAAATAGCCCAGCACTGAATCCCGCGGTTGTAACGATCGCGGGAGATGTGGTGTTCGGGAGGTCCCGCTTTCTCGTCGTCGCCACTCCTGTCCAAGTTCGTCTTGAACGGGGCCGTTTTCCCGTAGAGGGTGCCAGGCCCGTAGCGACGGAGCGAGACGGCGAGAGGGACTCTCCTCAGAGTCGGGTTGCTTGAGAGTGCAGCCCTAAGTGGGTGGTAAACTCCATCTAAGGCTAAATATTACCGCGAGACCGATAGCGAACAAGTACCGTGAGGGAAAGTTGAAAAGAACTTTGAAGAGAGAGTTCAAGAGTACGTGAAACCGTTCAGGGGTAAACCTGCGAAACTCGAATGAACGAACGGAGAGATTCACCGTCATTCGGCGGCGTACGGGCGTGCGCCTCGATGTGGCGCACCGTCACTCGCGTGGCGTTCTAGCGCTGCACGGGTCGCGTCCGTCG
>NC_140399.1:12255000-12260000 GCF_056956725.1 Heliconius melpomene rosina
TTTTATAAAATCAGAAACGGTGGTGGTGGTGGTGGTGGTGGTGGTGGTATTGGTGGTGGTGGTGGTATTGGTGGTGGTGGTGGTGGTGGTCGTGGTGGTGGTGGCGGTGGTATTGGTGGTGGTGGTGGTGGTGGTCGTGGTGGTGGCGGCGGCGGCGGCGGCGCCGGCGGCGGTGGTGGTGGTGGATGCGGTGGTGGTGGATGCGGTGGTGGTGGTGGATGCGGTGGTGGTGGTGGTGGTGGTCGTGGTGGTGGTGGTCGTGGTGGTGGTCGTGGTGGTGGTCGTGGTCGTGGCGGTGGTCGTGGCGGTGGTGGTGGTGGTGGTGGTGGTGGTGGTGGTGGTGGTGGTGCTGGTGCTCTTGGTCACGGTGTTCACTCCCCATCAACTCTCATTCACCATTCCACCCGGCCGTCCGTCTGTCAGTCGGCACGTCCCGAGTGTCGCGACCGTCGCTCTGTACATATGTGAGGTGTCGACGAGCCAAACGTATGAGCGTAGTCGACCCTCCACGGAGGTTTTGTAGTAGTATTCGTGTGTTACTATAACGCATAAATACACACAACACACCCATACCACACATAATATTGTGGTGTTGTACAGTGTCGGTCGACGGGCGCGCGCGTGCGGTTGGTTATGTTTGTTGTGGGGGTTTGTTGTGGGGCTCTCTCGCTCTTCTTGTGATTAGTAGTCACAGTTTTGCGTAGAGTGTCTCGCGTCTCTCCCCATTACGGGCATCAACGCCGCACGATTTGCGTTGTTCGTATATCAACTTTGATACATTGTTATATCGATGTTTGTTCAGCGACCGTTCTAATACCAGTGTGCGCGGCCACCCTTTGCGGGGCGACACGTTCCTTTAAAATTGGCCACGATCTCTCCAACACCGAGCGTTGATTTGTATACACAACATGTTCACGCTCATGTTAAACGAGAGATTATGAGAGTGTGTTGTGTGCGTTTTGCGACCGTTGTCGCTGCGCACGCATCAAAGATCTCGTCAGAGAACGTTCAGTACTGCGACCGAGCACCGGCACACACCGCCACCGCTTTCGTCTTCGTTCTAACCGACGACGGCGTCTGCGCGTGCGTTGTGCGGCGCGCGCGTCGTGTGTAATATCGGAGCGGCGATAGTTTGCGCGCGAACCGACATGCATTCATTCATTCATTCATTTGTTTGTTTGTTTGTTTGTGTGTTATCGCTCGTCGCGTAAGCTTTCAAAGTTCAAAATTTATTATAATTTTATTTTTTAAAAGTCATCGCGACGCGTCTCTCGACGCCCGCGTTCGACGTTTAACAAAATAAATAAAACAACGCGAGAGTTAGCGATGTTGTTATTGTTAGCTCCCTGGTTGATCCTGCCAGTAGTTATATGCTTGTCTCAAAGATTAAGCCATGCATGTCTCAGTGCAAGCCGTATTAAGGCGATACCGCGAATGGCTCAATATATCAGTTTTGGTTCCTTAGATCTTACTCAGTTACTTGGATAACTGTGGTAATTCTAGAGCTAATACATGCAATCAGAACTCTGACCAGTGATGGGATGAGTGCTTTTATTAGATCAAAACCAATCGACGGAGGGCTTCGCGTCCGAAGTCGTTAATTTTGATGAATCTGGATAACTTTTGCCGATCGCATGGTCAAGTACCGGCGACGCATCTTTCAAATGTCTGCCTTATCAACTTTCGATGGTAGTTTCTGCGACTACCATGGTTGTCACGGGTAACGGGGAATCAGGGTTCGATTCCGGAGAGGGAGCCTGAGAAACGGCTACCACATCCAAGGAAGGCAGCAGGCGCGCAAATTACCCACTCCCGGCACGGGGAGGTAGTGACGAAAAATAACGATACGGGACTCTTTCGAGGCCTCGTAATCGGAATGAGTACACTTTAAATATTTTAACGAGGAACAATTGGAGGGCAAGTCTGGTGCCAGCAGCCGCGGTAATTCCAGCTCCAATAGCGTATACTAAAATTGTTGCGGTTAAAAAGCTCGTAGTTGCATTTGTGCGCCGCGCTGTCGGTGCACCGCATCCGCGGTGATACTGACACGTCTGCGGAGCATATCGTCGGTGAGCCGGCGGTAAAACGCCGGTTCAATATCAAAATCCTATCGCGGTTCTCTTCGGTGAGTGTCGAGATGGGCCGACAATTTTACTTTGAACAAATTAGAGTGCTCAAAGCGGGCTCAAAATGCCGCTTGAATATTTCGTGCATGGAATAATAGAATATGATCTCGGTTCTATTTTGTTGGTTTTCAGAACTCCGAGGTAATGATTAATAGGGATAACTGGGGGCATTCGTATTGCGACGTTAGAGGTGAAATTCTTGGATCGTCGCAAGACGAACATCAGCGAAAGCATTTGCCAAAGGTGTTTTCATCAATCAAGAACGAAAGTTAGAGGTTCGAAGGCGATTAGATACCGCCCTAGTTCTAACCGTAAATATGTCGTCTAGCGATCCGCCGACGTTAATACAATGGCTCGGCGGGCAGCTTCCGGGAAACCAAAGATTTTGGACTCCGGGGGGAGTATGGTTGCAAAGCTGAAACTTAAAGGAATTGACGGAAGGGCACCACCAGGAGTGGAGCCTGCGGCTTAATTTGACTCAACACGGGAAATCTCACCAGGCCCGGACACCGGAAGGATTGACAGATTAACAGCTCTTTCTTGATTCGGTGGGTGGTGGTGCATGGCCGTTCTTAGTTGGTGGAGCGATTTGTCTGGTTAATTCCGGTAACGAACGAGACTCTAGCCTGCTAAATAGGCGTCGTCATTTAGGTGTGCGCGATTTCGGTCGCGCAACTCACTGGCGACGTATTAAAATTCTTCTTAGAGGGACCGGCGTCTTCGAGCCGCACGAGATTGAGCAATAACAGGTCTGTGATGCCCTTAGATGTCCTGGGCCGCACGCGCGCTACACTGAAGGAATCAGCATGTTCTCCCTGGCCTAGAGGCCCGGGCAACCCGTTGAAACTCCTTCGTGCTGGGGATTGGGGTTTGCAATTATCCCCCATAAACGAGGAATTCCTAGTAAGCGCGAGTCATAAGCTCGCGTTGATTACGTCCCTGCCCTTTGTACACACCGCCCGTCGCTACTACCGATTGAATGATTTAGTGAGGTCTTCGGACCGACACGCGGTGGCTTCACGGCCGTCGGCGTTGCTGGGAAGTTGACCAAACTTGATCATTTAGAGGAAGTAAAAGTCGTAACAAGGTTTCCGTAGGGGAACCTGCGGAAGGATCATTAACGTGTTTGTGTGTTGTCGAAATACATCACACATAACAAAGATATATGATTATACAAAAAAAAGGCGATGAGAGCGAAAGCGCCCGCGCAACATTTTCGACGAAAAGACAACAAATCGAGAGCGCACGACGGTGCATCGCGTCGCCACAGAGCGGAACAGTGTCGCCGGCGCGCGCGCGCGCGCGCGCTCCCTGCAAACTTGCTGGAACGTGTGCACGTGTGCGTGCGGGGTGGTCGGCTCGGCGAGCCGGCGGTGGAACGCGATCGACGCAGACCGGTGAGAATCCGCGCCGCGAGTCGATCGCACCGCTGCTGACAGGCTCGCCGCTATACGAGTCCACACCACCATAGGCGTATACTTTTCGCTAGTCGGCGACGAGATGATGTCGTGTGTCGTCCTCGTCGATACTGCGGGGGCGGTCGTTCTCCGCTAAACTATATAATGCGGTCGGACGGGGGACGGACGGACGTCGCGCCGCGGCGGCAGTCGAGAGCTCTACGTTTGCCCGTATTGCGAACGACTCCGCGCCGCGACAGATGTCCGTGTCCCTGTCTGTAGTGTGTCCGTGATCGCGCCGGCATCGTCTCCTCCGCACACTCGTGCGTGGTGGGCGTGGCCCGGCGCCGATCGTCGGTAGATCACAAACAAACAAACAAATTGAACATCCATAATCTCTACGCACGTCGTCTCCGACGAGTCCACGTGCGGCGAGTGTGGTTGTTGATGATGTCGACGTAGTCGACAATGTTCGTGACACGTTTCAAACATTTTTAAACATGTTATTTTTGCGTTGGTCTTTACTGATCGCGCAAAATAAACAAACCACTACCCTGAACGGTGGATCACTTGGCTCGCGGGTCGATGAAGAACGCAGTTAACTGCGCGTCATAGTGTGAACTGCAGGACACATTTGAACATCGACATTTCGAACGCACATTGCGGTCCGTGGGGTTACATCCAGGACCACTCCTGTCTGAGGGCCGGCTGCATAAAAACAAATGCCACACTGTACGCTGACCGCGTACAAATGGCGGTTCCGTCGAGTGCGAGCGCACAGCTCGCTATCGCGGTCCGTTCAAATATGCGACCAGCCAATGTCGTGCGCCGCGCCGCCTCCCCGGTGGCCGGCGCCGACTCGCTTCGCAACACACTTGTGCGAACGGCAATGCGAGTACACCTCTCATTGCCGACGGAGGAGGCGCGACCCGTTCTCTCCTGTACCCTTCGAGATAAAAATCAGAGGGTCCACGGGAGTTGAACTAGTGCCGCGCCGAATCCGGTGTGCGCGCACGCGAGATAGAGATGTCTCCGTGCGTTCACGCTCGCGCGTCTCGCGTATAGCGCGAGTATAGTGGGTAGCGTACGCTCAGTAGGCGGACTCGACGTCCGAAGTGCGCGTCGACGCCGACGCTCGTCGGGGGAGGAGGGTGGCGGAAGTGTGAGATACGGCGGCGGATCGTCGCTGTGATCGAACGCGTCCAACGCCCGCCCCGCGAGATCGGCGCCTTCGCGCCGACGGATATCGCGTCTGCCTCGTTTTTTTATCGTTGGCCTCAGATCAGGGAGGATCACCCGCCGAATTTAAGCATATTAGTAAGCGGAGGAAAAGAAACTAACCAGGATTTCCTTAGTAGCGGCGAGCGAACAGGAAATAGCCCAGCACTGAATCCCGCGGTTGTAACGATCGCGGGAGATGTGGTGTTCGGGAGGTCCCGCTTTCTCGTCGTCGCCACTCCTGTCCAAGTTCGTCTTG
>NC_140399.1:12265000-12270000 GCF_056956725.1 Heliconius melpomene rosina
ATAAAAACACTTCAAAATAATTATATTCATTACGGAAATTGTGCGTAGCTCCTTACGCAGTGTACTTTTTATTTAATCATTCTATAGTTAGAAATTTAGATTTTTAAAAGTATTCAATTGAACACGTGTTTCATGGTTTTCTAGAATTCTTCCCCTAAGGCTGCAAATAAGGGGTTGAAAGTTTGTATGGAAAAATCTTTAAAACGCCACCGATTATTATAAAATGTTTAATTTAGATAGACTCTTAAAAATATTTAATTGAACATGTGTTTCATGGTTTTCTACAATTCACCCCCTAAGGGTGCAAATAAGGGGTTGAAAGTTTGTATGGAAAAATCTTTAAATCGCCATCGATTTTTATAAAATCAGAAACGGTGGTGGTGGTGGTGGTGGTGGTGGTGGTATTGGTGGTGGTGGTGGTATTGGTGGTGGTGGTGGTGGTGGTCGTGGTGGTGGTGGCGGTGGTATTGGTGGTGGTGGTGGTGGTGGTCGTGGTGGTGGCGGCGGCGGCGGCGGCGCCGGCGGCGGTGGTGGTGGTGGATGCGGTGGTGGTGGATGCGGTGGTGGTGGTGGATGCGGTGGTGGTGGTGGTGGTGGTCGTGGTGGTGGTGGTCGTGGTGGTGGTCGTGGTGGTGGTCGTGGTCGTGGCGGTGGTCGTGGCGGTGGTGGTGGTGGTGGTGGTGGTGGTGGTGGTGGTGGTGGTGCTGGTGCTCTTGGTCACGGTGTTCACTCCCCATCAACTCTCATTCACCATTCCACCCGGCCGTCCGTCTGTCAGTCGGCACGTCCCGAGTGTCGCGACCGTCGCTCTGTACATATGTGAGGTGTCGACGAGCCAAACGTATGAGCGTAGTCGACCCTCCACGGAGGTTTTGTAGTAGTATTCGTGTGTTACTATAACGCATAAATACACACAACACACCCATACCACACATAATATTGTGGTGTTGTACAGTGTCGGTCGACGGGCGCGCGCGTGCGGTTGGTTATGTTTGTTGTGGGGGTTTGTTGTGGGGCTCTCTCGCTCTTCTTGTGATTAGTAGTCACAGTTTTGCGTAGAGTGTCTCGCGTCTCTCCCCATTACGGGCATCAACGCCGCACGATTTGCGTTGTTCGTATATCAACTTTGATACATTGTTATATCGATGTTTGTTCAGCGACCGTTCTAATACCAGTGTGCGCGGCCACCCTTTGCGGGGCGACACGTTCCTTTAAAATTGGCCACGATCTCTCCAACACCGAGCGTTGATTTGTATACACAACATGTTCACGCTCATGTTAAACGAGAGATTATGAGAGTGTGTTGTGTGCGTTTTGCGACCGTTGTCGCTGCGCACGCATCAAAGATCTCGTCAGAGAACGTTCAGTACTGCGACCGAGCACCGGCACACACCGCCACCGCTTTCGTCTTCGTTCTAACCGACGACGGCGTCTGCGCGTGCGTTGTGCGGCGCGCGCGTCGTGTGTAATATCGGAGCGGCGATAGTTTGCGCGCGAACCGACATGCATTCATTCATTCATTCATTTGTTTGTTTGTTTGTTTGTGTGTTATCGCTCGTCGCGTAAGCTTTCAAAGTTCAAAATTTATTATAATTTTATTTTTTAAAAGTCATCGCGACGCGTCTCTCGACGCCCGCGTTCGACGTTTAACAAAATAAATAAAACAACGCGAGAGTTAGCGATGTTGTTATTGTTAGCTCCCTGGTTGATCCTGCCAGTAGTTATATGCTTGTCTCAAAGATTAAGCCATGCATGTCTCAGTGCAAGCCGTATTAAGGCGATACCGCGAATGGCTCAATATATCAGTTTTGGTTCCTTAGATCTTACTCAGTTACTTGGATAACTGTGGTAATTCTAGAGCTAATACATGCAATCAGAACTCTGACCAGTGATGGGATGAGTGCTTTTATTAGATCAAAACCAATCGACGGAGGGCTTCGCGTCCGAAGTCGTTAATTTTGATGAATCTGGATAACTTTTGCCGATCGCATGGTCAAGTACCGGCGACGCATCTTTCAAATGTCTGCCTTATCAACTTTCGATGGTAGTTTCTGCGACTACCATGGTTGTCACGGGTAACGGGGAATCAGGGTTCGATTCCGGAGAGGGAGCCTGAGAAACGGCTACCACATCCAAGGAAGGCAGCAGGCGCGCAAATTACCCACTCCCGGCACGGGGAGGTAGTGACGAAAAATAACGATACGGGACTCTTTCGAGGCCTCGTAATCGGAATGAGTACACTTTAAATATTTTAACGAGGAACAATTGGAGGGCAAGTCTGGTGCCAGCAGCCGCGGTAATTCCAGCTCCAATAGCGTATACTAAAATTGTTGCGGTTAAAAAGCTCGTAGTTGCATTTGTGCGCCGCGCTGTCGGTGCACCGCATCCGCGGTGATACTGACACGTCTGCGGAGCATATCGTCGGTGAGCCGGCGGTAAAACGCCGGTTCAATATCAAAATCCTATCGCGGTTCTCTTCGGTGAGTGTCGAGATGGGCCGACAATTTTACTTTGAACAAATTAGAGTGCTCAAAGCGGGCTCAAAATGCCGCTTGAATATTTCGTGCATGGAATAATAGAATATGATCTCGGTTCTATTTTGTTGGTTTTCAGAACTCCGAGGTAATGATTAATAGGGATAACTGGGGGCATTCGTATTGCGACGTTAGAGGTGAAATTCTTGGATCGTCGCAAGACGAACATCAGCGAAAGCATTTGCCAAAGGTGTTTTCATCAATCAAGAACGAAAGTTAGAGGTTCGAAGGCGATTAGATACCGCCCTAGTTCTAACCGTAAATATGTCGTCTAGCGATCCGCCGACGTTAATACAATGGCTCGGCGGGCAGCTTCCGGGAAACCAAAGATTTTGGACTCCGGGGGGAGTATGGTTGCAAAGCTGAAACTTAAAGGAATTGACGGAAGGGCACCACCAGGAGTGGAGCCTGCGGCTTAATTTGACTCAACACGGGAAATCTCACCAGGCCCGGACACCGGAAGGATTGACAGATTAACAGCTCTTTCTTGATTCGGTGGGTGGTGGTGCATGGCCGTTCTTAGTTGGTGGAGCGATTTGTCTGGTTAATTCCGGTAACGAACGAGACTCTAGCCTGCTAAATAGGCGTCGTCATTTAGGTGTGCGCGATTTCGGTCGCGCAACTCACTGGCGACGTATTAAAATTCTTCTTAGAGGGACCGGCGTCTTCGAGCCGCACGAGATTGAGCAATAACAGGTCTGTGATGCCCTTAGATGTCCTGGGCCGCACGCGCGCTACACTGAAGGAATCAGCATGTTCTCCCTGGCCTAGAGGCCCGGGCAACCCGTTGAAACTCCTTCGTGCTGGGGATTGGGGTTTGCAATTATCCCCCATAAACGAGGAATTCCTAGTAAGCGCGAGTCATAAGCTCGCGTTGATTACGTCCCTGCCCTTTGTACACACCGCCCGTCGCTACTACCGATTGAATGATTTAGTGAGGTCTTCGGACCGACACGCGGTGGCTTCACGGCCGTCGGCGTTGCTGGGAAGTTGACCAAACTTGATCATTTAGAGGAAGTAAAAGTCGTAACAAGGTTTCCGTAGGGGAACCTGCGGAAGGATCATTAACGTGTTTGTGTGTTGTCGAAATACATCACACATAACAAAGATATATGATTATACAAAAAAAAGGCGATGAGAGCGAAAGCGCCCGCGCAACATTTTCGACGAAAAGACAACAAATCGAGAGCGCACGACGGTGCATCGCGTCGCCACAGAGCGGAACAGTGTCGCCGGCGCGCGCGCGCGCGCGCGCTCCCTGCAAACTTGCTGGAACGTGTGCACGTGTGCGTGCGGGGTGGTCGGCTCGGCGAGCCGGCGGTGGAACGCGATCGACGCAGACCGGTGAGAATCCGCGCCGCGAGTCGATCGCACCGCTGCTGACAGGCTCGCCGCTATACGAGTCCACACCACCATAGGCGTATACTTTTCGCTAGTCGGCGACGAGATGATGTCGTGTGTCGTCCTCGTCGATACTGCGGGGGCGGTCGTTCTCCGCTAAACTATATAATGCGGTCGGACGGGGGACGGACGGACGTCGCGCCGCGGCGGCAGTCGAGAGCTCTACGTTTGCCCGTATTGCGAACGACTCCGCGCCGCGACAGATGTCCGTGTCCCTGTCTGTAGTGTGTCCGTGATCGCGCCGGCATCGTCTCCTCCGCACACTCGTGCGTGGTGGGCGTGGCCCGGCGCCGATCGTCGGTAGATCACAAACAAACAAACAAATTGAACATCCATAATCTCTACGCACGTCGTCTCCGACGAGTCCACGTGCGGCGAGTGTGGTTGTTGATGATGTCGACGTAGTCGACAATGTTCGTGACACGTTTCAAACATTTTTAAACATGTTATTTTTGCGTTGGTCTTTACTGATCGCGCAAAATAAACAAACCACTACCCTGAACGGTGGATCACTTGGCTCGCGGGTCGATGAAGAACGCAGTTAACTGCGCGTCATAGTGTGAACTGCAGGACACATTTGAACATCGACATTTCGAACGCACATTGCGGTCCGTGGGGTTACATCCAGGACCACTCCTGTCTGAGGGCCGGCTGCATAAAAACAAATGCCACACTGTACGCTGACCGCGTACAAATGGCGGTTCCGTCGAGTGCGAGCGCACAGCTCGCTATCGCGGTCCGTTCAAATATGCGACCAGCCAATGTCGTGCGCCGCGCCGCCTCCCCGGTGGCCGGCGCCGACTCGCTTCGCAACACACTTGTGCGAACGGCAATGCGAGTACACCTCTCATTGCCGACGGAGGAGGCGCGACCCGTTCTCTCCTGTACCCTTCGAGATAAAAATCAGAGGGTCCACGGGAGTTGAACTAGTGCCGCGCCGAATCCGGTGTGCGCGCACGCGAGATAGAGATGTCTCCGTGCGTTCACGCTCGCGCGTCTCGCGTATAGCGCGAGTATAGTGGGTAGCGTACGCTCAGTAGGCGGACTCGACGTCCGAAGTGCGCG
>NC_140399.1:12275000-12280000 GCF_056956725.1 Heliconius melpomene rosina
ACTGACACTGAGGTAACAGCGCACGCAGGTACCGCGGTAAATTATTTAGGGATGAATTCTAATAAACTATTAAACATATGTTTAATGAAATATTTTTAAGACGACTGTCTAAATTTAAAATTTTATAATAATCGGTGGCGTTTTAAACATTTTTCCATACAAACAACTTTCAACCCCTTATTTTTGCACCCTTAAGGGAAGAATTCTAGAAAACTATGAAACATGTGTTCAATTAAATACTTTTAAGAGTCTGAATTTCAAATTTTATAAAAATTGAACAACGGTCAACGAACTTTATAAGAAGGCATAAAAGACAGTCCGTAAGAATATTAAGGGAACTACTAACCGTTTAAATAAAAACACTTCAAAATAATTATATTCATTACGGAAATTGTGCGTAGCTCCTTACGCAGTGTACTTTTTATTTAATCATTCTATAGTTAGAAATTTTGATTTTTAAAAGTATTCAATTGAACACGTGTTTCATGGTTTTCTAGAATTCTTCCCCTAAGGCTGCAAATAAGGGGTTGAAAGTTTGTATGGAAAAATCTTTAAAACGCCACCGATTATTATAAAATGTTTAATTTAGATAGACTCTTAAAAATATTTAAATGAACATGTGTTTCATGGTTTTCTACATCGTGGTGGTGGTGGTCGTGGTGGTGGTCGTGGTGGTGGTCGTGGTCGTGGCGGTGGTCGTGGCGGTGGTGGTGGTGGTGGTGGTGGTGGTGGTGGTGGTGGTGGTGCTGGTGCTCTTGGTCACGGTGTTCACTCCCCATCAACTCTCATTCACCATTCCACCCGGCCGTCCGTCTGTCAGTCGGCACGTCCCGAGTGTCGCGACCGTCGCTCTGTACATATGTGAGGTGTCGACGAGCCAAACGTATGAGCGTAGTCGACCCTCCACGGAGGTTTTGTAGTAGTATTCGTGTGTTACTATAACGCATAAATACACACAACACACCCATACCACACATAATATTGTGGTGTTGTACAGTGTCGGTCGACGGGCGCGCGCGTGCGGTTGGTTATGTTTGTTGTGGGGGTTTGTTGTGGGGCTCTCTCGCTCTTCTTGTGATTAGTAGTCACAGTTTTGCGTAGAGTGTCTCGCGTCTCTCCCCATTACGGGCATCAACGCCGCACGATTTGCGTTGTTCGTATATCAACTTTGATACATTGTTATATCGATGTTTGTTCAGCGACCGTTCTAATACCAGTGTGCGCGGCCACCCTTTGCGGGGCGACACGTTCCTTTAAAATTGGCCACGATCTCTCCAACACCGAGCGTTGATTTGTATACACAACATGTTCACGCTCATGTTAAACGAGAGATTATGAGAGTGTGTTGTGTGCGTTTTGCGACCGTTGTCGCTGCGCACGCATCAAAGATCTCGTCAGAGAACGTTCAGTACTGCGACCGAGCACCGGCACACACCGCCACCGCTTTCGTCTTCGTTCTAACCGACGACGGCGTCTGCGCGTGCGTTGTGCGGCGCGCGCGTCGTGTGTAATATCGGAGCGGCGATAGTTTGCGCGCGAACCGACATGCATTCATTCATTCATTCGTTTGTTTGTTTGTTTGTTTGTGTGTTATCGCTCGTCGCGTAAGCTTTCAAAGTTCAAAATTTATTATAATTTTATTTTTTAAAAGTCATCGCGACGCGTCTCTCGACGCCCGCGTTCGACGTTTAACAAAATAAATAAAACAACGCGAGAGTTAGCGATGTTGTTATTGTTAGCTCCCTGGTTGATCCTGCCAGTAGTTATATGCTTGTCTCAAAGATTAAGCCATGCATGTCTCAGTGCAAGCCGTATTAAGGCGATACCGCGAATGGCTCAATATATCAGTTTTGGTTCCTTAGATCTTACTCAGTTACTTGGATAACTGTGGTAATTCTAGAGCTAATACATGCAATCAGAACTCTGACCAGTGATGGGATGAGTGCTTTTATTAGATCAAAACCAATCGACGGAGGGCTTCGCGTCCGAAGTCGTTAATTTTGATGAATCTGGATAACTTTTGCCGATCGCATGGTCAAGTACCGGCGACGCATCTTTCAAATGTCTGCCTTATCAACTTTCGATGGTAGTTTCTGCGACTACCATGGTTGTCACGGGTAACGGGGAATCAGGGTTCGATTCCGGAGAGGGAGCCTGAGAAACGGCTACCACATCCAAGGAAGGCAGCAGGCGCGCAAATTACCCACTCCCGGCACGGGGAGGTAGTGACGAAAAATAACGATACGGGACTCTTTCGAGGCCTCGTAATCGGAATGAGTACACTTTAAATATTTTAACGAGGAACAATTGGAGGGCAAGTCTGGTGCCAGCAGCCGCGGTAATTCCAGCTCCAATAGCGTATACTAAAATTGTTGCGGTTAAAAAGCTCGTAGTTGCATTTGTGCGCCGCGCTGTCGGTGCACCGCATCCGCGGTGATACTGACACGTCTGCGGAGCATATCGTCGGTGAGCCGGCGGTAAAACGCCGGTTCAATATCAAAATCCTATCGCGGTTCTCTTCGGTGAGTGTCGAGATGGGCCGACAATTTTACTTTGAACAAATTAGAGTGCTCAAAGCGGGCTCAAAATGCCGCTTGAATATTTCGTGCATGGAATAATAGAATATGATCTCGGTTCTATTTTGTTGGTTTTCAGAACTCCGAGGTAATGATTAATAGGGATAACTGGGGGCATTCGTATTGCGACGTTAGAGGTGAAATTCTTGGATCGTCGCAAGACGAACATCAGCGAAAGCATTTGCCAAAGGTGTTTTCATCAATCAAGAACGAAAGTTAGAGGTTCGAAGGCGATTAGATACCGCCCTAGTTCTAACCGTAAATATGTCGTCTAGCGATCCGCCGACGTTAATACAATGGCTCGGCGGGCAGCTTCCGGGAAACCAAAGATTTTGGACTCCGGGGGGAGTATGGTTGCAAAGCTGAAACTTAAAGGAATTGACGGAAGGGCACCACCAGGAGTGGAGCCTGCGGCTTAATTTGACTCAACACGGGAAATCTCACCAGGCCCGGACACCGGAAGGATTGACAGATTAACAGCTCTTTCTTGATTCGGTGGGTGGTGGTGCATGGCCGTTCTTAGTTGGTGGAGCGATTTGTCTGGTTAATTCCGGTAACGAACGAGACTCTAGCCTGCTAAATAGGCGTCGTCATTTAGGTGTGCGCGATTTCGGTCGCGCAACTCACTGGCGACGTATTAAAATTCTTCTTAGAGGGACCGGCGTCTTCGAGCCGCACGAGATTGAGCAATAACAGGTCTGTGATGCCCTTAGATGTCCTGGGCCGCACGCGCGCTACACTGAAGGAATCAGCATGTTCTCCCTGGCCTAGAGGCCCGGGCAACCCGTTGAAACTCCTTCGTGCTGGGGATTGGGGTTTGCAATTATCCCCCATAAACGAGGAATTCCTAGTAAGCGCGAGTCATAAGCTCGCGTTGATTACGTCCCTGCCCTTTGTACACACCGCCCGTCGCTACTACCGATTGAATGATTTAGTGAGGTCTTCGGACCGACACGCGGTGGCTTCACGGCCGTCGGCGTTGCTGGGAAGTTGACCAAACTTGATCATTTAGAGGAAGTAAAAGTCGTAACAAGGTTTCCGTAGGGGAACCTGCGGAAGGATCATTAACGTGTTTGTGTGTTGTCGAAATACATCACACATAACAAAGATATATGATTATACAAAAAAAAGGCGATGAGAGCGAAAGCGCCCGCGCAACATTTTCGACGAAAAGACAACAAATCGAGAGCGCACGACGGTGCATCGCGTCGCCACAGAGCGGAACAGTGCCGCCGGCGCGCGCGCGCGCGCGCGCTCCCTGCAAACTTGCTGGAACGTGTGCACGTGTGCGTGCGGGGTGGTCGGCTCGGCGAGCCGGCGGTGGAACGCGATCGACGCAGACCGGTGAGAATCCGCGCCGCGAGTCGATCGCACCGCTGCTGACAGGCTCGCCGCTATACGAGTCCACACCACCATAGGCGTATACTTTTCGCTAGTCGGCGACGAGATGATGTCGTGTGTCGTCCTCGTCGATACTGCGGGGGCGGTCGTTCTCCGCTAAACTATATAATGCGGTCGGACGGGGGACGGACGGACGTCGCGCCGCGGCGGCAGTCGAGAGCTCTACGTTTGCCCGTATTGCGAACGACTCCGCGCCGCGACAGATGTCCGTGTCCCTGTCTGTAGTGTGTCCGTGATCGCGCCGGCATCGTCTCCTCCGCACACTCGTGCGTGGTGGGCGTGGCCCGGCGCCGATCGTCGGTAGATCACAAACAAACAAACAAATTGAACATCCATAATCTCTACGCACGTCGTCTCCGACGAGTCCACGTGCGGCGAGTGTGGTTGTTGATGATGTCGACGTAGTCGACAATGTTCGTGACACGTTTCAAACATTTTTAAACATGTTATTTTTGCGTTGGTCTTTACTGATCGCGCAAAATAAACAAACCACTACCCTGAACGGTGGATCACTTGGCTCGCGGGTCGATGAAGAACGCAGTTAACTGCGCGTCATAGTGTGAACTGCAGGACACATTTGAACATCGACATTTCGAACGCACATTGCGGTCCGTGGGGTTACATCCAGGACCACTCCTGTCTGAGGGCCGGCTGCATAAAAACAAATGCCACACTGTACGCTGACCGCGTACAAATGGCGGTTCCGTCGAGTGCGAGCGCACAGCTCGCTATCGCGGTCCGTTCAAATATGCGACCAACCAATGTCGTGCGCCGCGCCGCCTCCCCGGTGGCCGGCGCCGACTCGCTTCGCAACACACTTGTGCGAACGGCAATGCGAGTACACCTCTCATTGCCGACGGAGGAGGCGCGACCCGTTCTCTCCTGTACCCTTCGAGATAAAAATCAGAGGGTCCACGGGAGTTGAACTAGTGCCGCGCCGAATCCGGTGTGCGCGCACGCGAGATAGAGATGTCTCCGTGCGTTCACGCTCGCGCGTCTCGCGTATAGCGCGAGTATAGTGGG
>NC_140399.1:12292500-12295000 GCF_056956725.1 Heliconius melpomene rosina
GAGATTATGAGAGTGTGTTGTGTGCGTTTTGCGACCGTTGTCGCTGCGCACGCATCAAAGATCTCGTCAGAGAACGTTCAGTACTGCGACCGAGCACCGGCACACACCGCCACCGCTTTCGTCTTCGTTCTAACCGACGACGGCGTCTGCGCGTGCGTTGTGCGGCGCGCGCGTCGTGTGTAATATCGGAGCGGCGATAGTTTGCGCGCGAACCGACATGCATTCATTCATTCATTCGTTTGTTTGTTTGTTTGTTTGTGTGTTATCGCTCGTCGCGTAAGCTTTCAAAGTTCAAAATTTATTATAATTTTATTTTTTAAAAGTCATCGCGACGCGTCTCTCGACGCCCGCGTTCGACGTTTAACAAAATAAATAAAACAACGCGAGAGTTAGCGATGTTGTTATTGTTAGCTCCCTGGTTGATCCTGCCAGTAGTTATATGCTTGTCTCAAAGATTAAGCCATGCATGTCTCAGTGCAAGCCGTATTAAGGCGATACCGCGAATGGCTCAATATATCAGTTTTGGTTCCTTAGATCTTACTCAGTTACTTGGATAACTGTGGTAATTCTAGAGCTAATACATGCAATCAGAACTCTGACCAGTGATGGGATGAGTGCTTTTATTAGATCAAAACCAATCGACGGAGGGCTTCGCGTCCGAAGTCGTTAATTTTGATGAATCTGGATAACTTTTGCCGATCGCATGGTCAAGTACCGGCGACGCATCTTTCAAATGTCTGCCTTATCAACTTTCGATGGTAGTTTCTGCGACTACCATGGTTGTCACGGGTAACGGGGAATCAGGGTTCGATTCCGGAGAGGGAGCCTGAGAAACGGCTACCACATCCAAGGAAGGCAGCAGGCGCGCAAATTACCCACTCCCGGCACGGGGAGGTAGTGACGAAAAATAACGATACGGGACTCTTTCGAGGCCTCGTAATCGGAATGAGTACACTTTAAATATTTTAACGAGGAACAATTGGAGGGCAAGTCTGGTGCCAGCAGCCGCGGTAATTCCAGCTCCAATAGCGTATACTAAAATTGTTGCGGTTAAAAAGCTCGTAGTTGCATTTGTGCGCCGCGCTGTCGGTGCACCGCATCCGCGGTGATACTGACACGTCTGCGGAGCATATCGTCGGTGAGCCGGCGGTAAAACGCCGGTTCAATATCAAAATCCTATCGCGGTTCTCTTCGGTGAGTGTCGAGATGGGCCGACAATTTTACTTTGAACAAATTAGAGTGCTCAAAGCGGGCTCAAAATGCCGCTTGAATATTTCGTGCATGGAATAATAGAATATGATCTCGGTTCTATTTTGTTGGTTTTCAGAACTCCGAGGTAATGATTAATAGGGATAACTGGGGGCATTCGTATTGCGACGTTAGAGGTGAAATTCTTGGATCGTCGCAAGACGAACATCAGCGAAAGCATTTGCCAAAGGTGTTTTCATCAATCAAGAACGAAAGTTAGAGGTTCGAAGGCGATTAGATACCGCCCTAGTTCTAACCGTAAATATGTCGTCTAGCGATCCGCCGACGTTAATACAATGGCTCGGCGGGCAGCTTCCGGGAAACCAAAGATTTTGGACTCCGGGGGGAGTATGGTTGCAAAGCTGAAACTTAAAGGAATTGACGGAAGGGCACCACCAGGAGTGGAGCCTGCGGCTTAATTTGACTCAACACGGGAAATCTCACCAGGCCCGGACACCGGAAGGATTGACAGATTAACAGCTCTTTCTTGATTCGGTGGGTGGTGGTGCATGGCCGTTCTTAGTTGGTGGAGCGATTTGTCTGGTTAATTCCGGTAACGAACGAGACTCTAGCCTGCTAAATAGGCGTCGTCATTTAGGTGTGCGCGATTTCGGTCGCGCAACTCACTGGCGACGTATTAAAATTCTTCTTAGAGGGACCGGCGTCTTCGAGCCGCACGAGATTGAGCAATAACAGGTCTGTGATGCCCTTAGATGTCCTGGGCCGCACGCGCGCTACACTGAAGGAATCAGCATGTTCTCCCTGGCCTAGAGGCCCGGGCAACCCGTTGAAACTCCTTCGTGCTGGGGATTGGGGTTTGCAATTATCCCCCATAAACGAGGAATTCCTAGTAAGCGCGAGTCATAAGCTCGCGTTGATTACGTCCCTGCCCTTTGTACACACCGCCCGTCGCTACTACCGATTGAATGATTTAGTGAGGTCTTCGGACCGACACGCGGTGGCTTCACGGCCGTCGGCGTTGCTGGGAAGTTGACCAAACTTGATCATTTAGAGGAAGTAAAAGTCGTAACAAGGTTTCCGTAGGGGAACCTGCGGAAGGATCATTAACGTGTTTGTGTGTTGTCGAAATACATCACACATAACAAAGATATATGATTATACAAAAAAAAGGCGATGAGAGCGAAAGCGCCCGCGCAACATTTTCGACGAAAAGACAACAAATCGAGAGCGCACGACGGTGCATCGCGTCGCCACAGAGCGGAACAGTGCCGCCGGCGCGCGCGCGCGCGCG
>NC_140399.1:12302500-12305000 GCF_056956725.1 Heliconius melpomene rosina
ACACACAACACACCCATACCACACATAATATTGTGGTGTTGTACAGTGTCGGTCGACGGGCGCGCGCGTGCGGTTGGTTATGTTTGTTGTGGGGGTTTGTTGTGGGGCTCTCTCGCTCTTCTTGTGATTAGTAGTCACAGTTTTGCGTAGAGTGTCTCGCGTCTCTCCCCATTACGGGCATCAACGCCGCACGATTTGCGTTGTTCGTATATCAACTTTGATACATTGTTATATCGATGTTTGTTCAGCGACCGTTCTAATACCAGTGTGCGCGGCCACCCTTTGCGGGGCGACACGTTCCTTTAAAATTGGCCACGATCTCTCCAACACCGAGCGTTGATTTGTATACACAACATGTTCACGCTCATGTTAAACGAGAGATTATGAGAGTGTGTTGTGTGCGTTTTGCGACCGTTGTCGCTGCGCACGCATCAAAGATCTCGTCAGAGAACGTTCAGTACTGCGACCGAGCACCGGCACACACCGCCACCGCTTTCGTCTTCGTTCTAACCGACGACGGCGTCTGCGCGTGCGTTGTGCGGCGCGCGCGTCGTGTGTAATATCGGAGCGGCGATAGTTTGCGCGCGAACCGACATGCATTCATTCATTCATTCATTTGTTTGTTTGTTTGTTTGTGTGTTATCGCTCGTCGCGTAAGCTTTCAAAGTTCAAAATTTATTATAATTTTATTTTTTAAAAGTCATCGCGACGCGTCTCTCGACGCCCGCGTTCGACGTTTAACAAAATAAATAAAACAACGCGAGAGTTAGCGATGTTGTTATTGTTAGCTCCCTGGTTGATCCTGCCAGTAGTTATATGCTTGTCTCAAAGATTAAGCCATGCATGTCTCAGTGCAAGCCGTATTAAGGCGATACCGCGAATGGCTCAATATATCAGTTTTGGTTCCTTAGATCTTACTCAGTTACTTGGATAACTGTGGTAATTCTAGAGCTAATACATGCAATCAGAACTCTGACCAGTGATGGGATGAGTGCTTTTATTAGATCAAAACCAATCGACGGAGGGCTTCGCGTCCGAAGTCGTTAATTTTGATGAATCTGGATAACTTTTGCCGATCGCATGGTCAAGTACCGGCGACGCATCTTTCAAATGTCTGCCTTATCAACTTTCGATGGTAGTTTCTGCGACTACCATGGTTGTCACGGGTAACGGGGAATCAGGGTTCGATTCCGGAGAGGGAGCCTGAGAAACGGCTACCACATCCAAGGAAGGCAGCAGGCGCGCAAATTACCCACTCCCGGCACGGGGAGGTAGTGACGAAAAATAACGATACGGGACTCTTTCGAGGCCTCGTAATCGGAATGAGTACACTTTAAATATTTTAACGAGGAACAATTGGAGGGCAAGTCTGGTGCCAGCAGCCGCGGTAATTCCAGCTCCAATAGCGTATACTAAAATTGTTGCGGTTAAAAAGCTCGTAGTTGCATTTGTGCGCCGCGCTGTCGGTGCACCGCATCCGCGGTGATACTGACACGTCTGCGGAGCATATCGTCGGTGAGCCGGCGGTAAAACGCCGGTTCAATATCAAAATCCTATCGCGGTTCTCTTCGGTGAGTGTCGAGATGGGCCGACAATTTTACTTTGAACAAATTAGAGTGC
This sequence comes from Heliconius melpomene rosina, assembly GCF_056956725.1. Classification (NCBI taxonomy): domain Eukaryota; kingdom Metazoa; phylum Arthropoda; class Insecta; order Lepidoptera; family Nymphalidae; genus Heliconius; species Heliconius melpomene. The sequence goes on from NC_140399.1 coordinate 12,304,121, forward strand.
TCAAAGCGGGCTCAAAATGCCGCTTGAATATTTCGTGCATGGAATAATAGAATATGATCTCGGTTCTATTTTGTTGGTTTTCAGAACTCCGAGGTAATGATTAATAGGGATAACTGGGGGCATTCGTATTGCGACGTTAGAGGTGAAATTCTTGGATCGTCGCAAGACGAACATCAGCGAAAGCATTTGCCAAAGGTGTTTTCATCAATCAAGAACGAAAGTTAGAGGTTCGAAGGCGATTAGATACCGCCCTAGTTCTAACCGTAAATATGTCGTCTAGCGATCCGCCGACGTTAATACAATGGCTCGGCGGGCAGCTTCCGGGAAACCAAAGATTTTGGACTCCGGGGGGAGTATGGTTGCAAAGCTGAAACTTAAAGGAATTGACGGAAGGGCACCACCAGGAGTGGAGCCTGCGGCTTAATTTGACTCAACACGGGAAATCTCACCAGGCCCGGACACCGGAAGGATTGACAGATTAACAGCTCTTTCTTGATTCGGTGGGTGGTGGTGCATGGCCGTTCTTAGTTGGTGGAGCGATTTGTCTGGTTAATTCCGGTAACGAACGAGACTCTAGCCTGCTAAATAGGCGTCGTCATTTAGGTGTGCGCGATTTCGGTCGCGCAACTCACTGGCGACGTATTAAAATTCTTCTTAGAGGGACCGGCGTCTTCGAGCCGCACGAGATTGAGCAATAACAGGTCTGTGATGCCCTTAGATGTCCTGGGCCGCACGCGCGCTACACTGAAGGAATCAGCATGTTCTCCCTGGCCTAGAGGCCCGGGCAACCCGTTGAAACTCCTTCGTGCTGGGGATTGGGGTTTGCAATTATCCCCCATAAACGAGGAATTCCTAGTAAGCGCGAGTCATAAGCTCGCGT